>NC_047671.1:29940000-30129982 GCF_011762505.2 Arvicanthis niloticus
TGTGTCTTAGAGATATTTGATCTTTGTTTCTCTTAGAGTCTTTTCCCATGTCTAGGCCATATGTATATTTAATATTGGATATTCCTAATCATTTCAGTGCCTGCATGCTTCTTCTCTGGTTTTGTAGATTCTGCTACTACATGTACAATGCTACTCCAAACAGTATTGCAAACTTTCAAGGCAGCATTCCTGACTAACTTGACCTCCTTCATCTCTTCTACTATGCTCCCTTAGAATTCTTAACTGCCAACTTCAAATGAACACAATCTTTATGATTAGTGCTTTCTTTCTTTCATGCTACTGAAAATAAGTCTGAAATTTTGTGTATATATATATTTATAATCATATAAGTATAAAAATATCAATGTGTTTATATAACTATATGCAGAGATGTACATATATGTCCTAATGATTTCTAATGCCTATCATCCACTATAGTTCTATTTTTTCCAGTTTATTTTATAATTTGATTTTATAATTACTACTTTTAACTTTAAAATATAAAGATATATGCATATATTTCTCCTGTATTTTATATTTTGTTTAGCACAGGCTTGCTCCCAAATGTTTATTATCTCTCTTAGTCCTTCATCATTAGTAAATATGTTTTTCTTTAAAAAAAAAAAAAAAAACAACTTTCAAATTAGGAAATTGAAATGCAAATTGGAGAAACCTGACCAAATGTTCTGGGCACCATTAACCTAATTGGTAAAATCCAAAAAGTATTCAAAAACCCCATCTTAACTGTTTAAGGGTGTGCAGCCATTTCAAGGTTAAATAAACCATGGCTTACAGCATTTCCACATCATGAATTCCTAGAAGAAGACTCACACATCTCAAAATTGGAGTCAGCAGCACAGCCATGCCATCTCAGTCCTCTCAGTCTCCTACAGCATGTCATCCACATCACAGTCAGTTATTTTCTTTCTCACAAAGTAGAAAAGGGTATCTTGTGCTGCGTTGATTGTGAAATCTCCTCCTGACTTGGCAAGAGTAGCCAGTGGGAGAATAAGCACTTTGGAGTCCTGGCCAACAGTCTGGGGAACAGCTTGACAATGTCCATGACAAGACCAGATGGGGCAACACTGATGATATGGTGGGGTCTCCAAAAACAGTCAGCCACAGTGCTCAGACAGCATGTGTGTGAAACCAGAGCACTTATAAGAAAATGCACTAAACTGGAGCCATCACATGAAGCCAAATAAAACAGATCTGAGAAGATAAATAAGGTCTTGCATTTTCTCCTATTTAGAATCTATATATTTAGAACAAAATGATAAGAAATGGAAAGTGAACTCTTTATGGTAGGTGCGGGGATGAAACAGGTTGGTGGAGGGGTGAATATATTCAACATTTATTATATACATGTACAAAAATGCCATAATAAATGCAGTATATCTCGAGTCTACCTAAAACTTTGTTTTTCACCTGTTCTCTGCCTGCCAAGAAGCACACGTTTTGTTTTTTCTTACAAATCATTCTGTTGAAATGTTTTAACGCATGTGCAAAGTACTCATGTTTTCAATGGCTCCAGTTCAGTTTATTGTGTAATGTAGTTGAAAGGAAGCATGGACAACACTACACTACTCTAAATAATAGTTCGAGATGAAAACATCCCACCCACTGTCTTCTGGACCACCTAGCAGAGACTCTCAATACTGTTGTGATCCAAGATTTTTCTGTATATTTAAAAAGAATGCTTCCTCTTTGAGTTGTCACATTGACTGAAGAAAAAGCATTATTGTCCAGGAAGTGCCAGGAGCCACCTTCAGCTTAGTCTAATCCAGGGATCTACCTACTTTATTGACTCAGCAGGAGGTGAACGTTTAACATTCATTTGCATTCAGATTTACATATATTTGAATATGAGCCCTACACAGTTCTCTTCCTCTGGCTCTGGTTTATCCTGTTGCTTTTCTGTATCTATGTGACTTTTCCCTGCAGTCTTATACTAGTCCCTGCTAAGTTTATCAAATGCTTCGTTAAAGTTTTCAATCTCACGTTAGGACATTTTAAGTTAATATTTTGTATTCATATATCTCGTACCATTTTCCCAAACACAAAGTCCATGCTTGTTGCAGGATACTTGATCATACTGTGAACTTCAAGATTGTTCTATCTATTGAAGAAAAAAAAAACCTGTTTCTGGTTGTGGTGTGGCCCAGCCCTTAATGTGCACCTTTAATCTCAAATAATGAAGGTAAAGTCATTTGTAGAAGAAAGCACCCATATTTGAAAGCAATGTCTAATTGAGTGGCATACAAAGTGATGAATCAGAGAAAGATTTGACAGACTAAGATATACCAAACTCTCACAAAAACAGAGACAAAAAAGAGCAGCACAAAGAATCAGAAGGACAAGAAGACAGTTTTACCAGAAGAGTTTTACAGAGACAAAGTTCTTTCTGTTGAAGAGAAAACAAACTAGATACAGGTGAAAACAGAATAAGCCAAAGAATTAGAAGGAGCCAGATGATCAGAACATATTGCTAGAGTTAGTTTGAAGCCAAGCAGAGCAAAAACTCAGAGGCCAAGAGAGAAGCCAGATTGAATTAGTTAACTTGGAGAGGAGTTTTGATCCAGAAAAGCTGAGTTGACCAGCCAGTTTCAGTTCAGAAAGAGCTAGAAAGAGTGAGCTTATTCAGCAATAAGTCCTAGTACCTGAAAAAATATGCTAGGCCTAGTTAAAATTATTTGAGACTAGAAGCTTTCAGGACTAGGACTAGGTTAACAGACAGAGGCAGTAATCTCCAAAATGATAATTACATCAAGTAAATAAAAGATACGTTTATATATGTTATCACCTTTAAACTTTAAAGCTACTAAAGGACATAGTTAATGTTTTAACACCTGTTAGAGATATGAAAAAATTAAGCAAATAAAGTGTTACGAGAATACACAATAGACCCAAAACCTTAAGCTGTGATTAGTGGTCATGTCTGTTACATGCCAAAAAAAGATACTCAGACATGCTAGAAGAGGTTTCTGAGAAGCTTCAAAGAGAGTCTGTTCAGTGGTTTAGCATATAATGTCCCATGGCAGCCAAGTGCCTGGCGTTCACTACAATGGGGTAGTGGTTTTAACGGATCAGATATAAAAATCCATTTAGGAAAGCACTGGATCATGAACTGAGTAGCTGTCTTCTTATGGGATTAATACTTTTCTAAGCTGAGTGCTGTCATTGTGGACATGAGACAATGCCACATTCGGAAAATGCTGACCCGAACATTGATCAGGGCCTTGTTTCCAGCTTCAGGTGTTCAGACACGCACAAGACTCAGATTAGACTAACACATGAAGAGAAGACAAGGAAGCAGGGAAGAATGCTTACAGGCACAAGCTTTGTATACCGTATTTTTACATTGCTATGTGCTTAAAGTTTTACAAAATGTGAAGTAAAGATGAAAGGGAGGAGAAAGAGGAGATGAAGGAGAAGAAAAGCAAGGGAAGAGATGCTGGGACTTAATGACACCAACTGACCTCAGTGGTCACCATATTTAATTCACTCTTGAAGTGGCTTCTGCTTGACCTGAATCACAATTAAAACAAACCAAACCAAATAAAAAATTTCTCACAGCAATGTGCGCTTTCTTTCTCAGCAGCCCGCGAAATTTACCTTTTATTGTTGTGCACTCAGCCACAGTTTTATGAATCTTTCTTCTACTTGTCACTAAAAGTGTCATCTCCCCAGCGCTGCTTTTATTGTCTTCAAATTAATATCTATTTTCTGTGCTAAAAAAAAAAAAAAAATCCCTCATACAGATTTGCAAGTCCTTGAAGCTTCTAACCTCTTCCAGTTGATAAATCAATCCTTGTTGTTAACATGATGACCAAGTATTACTAAAGATAAGGGTGTCAGAGATACTGTTTTGTTCCTTTCCAGGCATTATCTGCTTCCTCTGCTTCTTCCTTCTCAGCGATTTCTGCCGCTGTTGTCGGGGACTCACATTCCAGGGAAGCTGACACTTAACCCTCCCACTCATAACCTAAACCAATCAGAGCACAAAGACTGTCAAAGATTAACTGATCTGCTCGACAGCCACTGTTAATCTTTCTCCTGATATGCAGATCAAATAGCACACCTAGCTGCTGAAAGCCCTCCAGTTTTCAGACACAGCGGTAGAAAAAGCTGAGCAGTGGATGGATGGGGCACAGAGGTGGACAGAGGCCAGGTGTCAGGTACCAAGGTAGCGCCTGAGGATTAGCGCCTACAGAAACCAGCACTATGGCCGTCCACTTATCCACTGCAGGCAAATTCAAAAGGATCTTTACTCTGCTAGTGAAACCTGATTTCTGTTGTGTAGTAACAGAAGTAAGTATCTGCCCTTATGTGCTTGCTTTCCTGTGGCAGCGAACGTAGTCTGCTCAGCTCTCTGCTTTTGTATGCACCTCGTAGTGCCTTAAAGGGTCAGACATAAACCAGCTGCTCCCAGACAATTAGTTTGCAATCTCTAATTTAAAAATTATGAACAAAGTTAATTAGTAGAAGTTTATTGGCTCATTTAGTTTTATAAATTCATCTCATGTGGTTAGGTGTTTTTTTTTTTTTCTTACTAATTTAAACCCACAATGGTTTTGATTTCAATATTTCAAAAGTACTATCTGCACAAGATGCGAGTTTCTGAATAAACCCCAAGTATAACTGTGAGTCTGGAAGCATCCAATTGTGATGTTAGTTGTCATTCCATCCCTTGGTTAAATCATAAGACATTAAAGGCTTGTCTTAGATACAAGATTCTAACTCTCCACTGTGCATCTAGCCAGGTGTGTAAGCACCCACATTTAAAGGAACAGCAGGCTCATTTCCAGTCTTTCTCCCTTTGACTTTGCCTGTGCTGAGGAACAGAGTGGAGACTGGGCTCAGAATTCATTAGGATTAGATGGTACTGGGGACAGGGGATGAAGAAAAACAAAACGGCTAAGTGGTCCTTCATTTGAACTCGGGTATTTTGTGATTAAATATGATTACAAGTAAATAAATAAAAAGGCATTTTTTTTTGTTTCATAAGCAGAAAGTAGTTCCCCTGAAATAATGTGTTCTCTCTCCCTCCCCCTCCCCCTCCCCTCCTCCCTCCTTCCCTCCCTCACTCTTCTGCACTCCTTTGCCCCCCTGTAAAACTCAAATCAGCCTCTAATCTTCCCTCTAGTTCTAGGTGCCAACGATAAATGCACTAACAACCTTGAGTTTCTGCCAGCTTTCTTGGCTGCAGATCACAGGAAGCTTCTCTGGATGGGGAGAAAATGGACTTTCAAAGATTAGAATTACCACTTAACAGACACACAGGAGCCAAACCCACAGGCCACAGAGATGAGATGAAAAACATGGGCTCCTGTGGTGTCTTCCTCCTACCAGGTCTCTCTCCTGCTCTGACAGTTACTGGGGCTGAAGGCATGCTTAAAGAGCAAGCTTTGGGGCTTTCTGTTTTAGGGGCTCTTTCATCTTAATCTGAGTTCAGCATTACCTATGTCAATGAAAACACCATCAGTGAACTCTCACGTTTGAATATAAAGTTCAACAGGTCACAAGGGTGTACTATGCAATTAAGCCAACAAAACAAAGCAAGACATTATTTAAAACATACATATTCATGTTGATAGGTTAAATCTACAAGAGATACTAGGAATCTATGTGTCCGGAATGTGAGCAGGTTCATGCGTGATTATCAGCAACTCTCTCGGGCAAAGCTTAAAAGAGAAAGAAAATCTCTGCAGTGAACTTTGTACATCTAATGACAATGAACTCTGAAAAACAACTGAATCAGTCGTTGGTAATATTTTTTTCTCTTTTGGCTTACCAGAATTTTTCCAGATACATTATATATAACATATATATTATATTTCCACATGTCATATATGCATGTGTATGTGCAGTGTATGTGTATATTGCATACACATAAAGTACCTGTATAGACAGTAATAATACATATGTGCATACACATGTACATGTGTATGTTATATACATATGTAAAGTATATAGACAGTATACATATCTATGTGCACATATTTGTTTACATCTGTATGTGTAAACTGTATACATATGTGCATACATATTTGTGTGTGTATGTAAGGGCATGTAGGAAGTATACATACATAGGTGCACACATATGTTTATGTGTGTATGTATATACTATGTACCTATGTACATACATATGTATGGATATGTAGACAGAGTATGTACATATGTACACACATGTGTGTTTGTGTTAGTTTGTTACCTTGCGCTTTGGGCTTTGGATGCACAGTTTTATTATCCACAAAGCATATGACTCCTGCAACGAACTTAAAAGTCTGTTTACAAGACAGTAAAAGGTTTTACTAGTTAGTTTTCATTTTTGTGTGTTTACTATTTCTGTGAACATTTAATACAAATCAATTCTGTACCAGATTTTATGATAGGTTCTGGATATCAATCAAATATACTTTCTCATTATTGATGCATATAATTCTTGCAGTCACTTATTTAAAGTCAAAAGATAACTTTTCAACATGTTTTTAAAACACATTCACACACAAACGCATGCAGGCACACACACTATTCTGAACCAGCAAACAAAAACTGTATGATCTGGAAAATGTTGCTGAAACATAGATAGAGCATTTGTTTGGGAGAATCATCATCATTTGTTTGGGAGAGCCATCATAAGTGTGTCAGTCAAACAAAGTCTACATAGAAAAGAGAAAAGGTTCAGAAGTTAACTCTACCATAAGCATTCCTTGTTTTCTCTGCACAGAGAAGTGCACTGAGTCCACTATAGCTTCTCTTGTAGTAGAGCAAGCTGTAAAGGCCTTAGGTTCACAAGGAAGGAGTGGGAACCCACAGGTTACAATGGAGAACAGTAGGCAGCAGCTGCTGTCCATGAGGAGGCAGTGTGCAATGGGGCTTAAAAGGAACATTTCCATGGCTCTGGAAGTGGAAATTTGCTTTGAATGAGATATACCCTGGAGCTTCTTGAGGGTGATGGTTATAATTGGGAATTAGTAATAGACAAGAAGTAATGACACAGAGCATTAACATGGTATTACAATGTTACAGTGGACAACATCAGACCTCCTTCACCTTCCACCAGACTAATACATGTAAGACAGTTTCTGCCCAGACAGCCCTGCCCATGTGTCACCTCCATATTGTTTGCCTGCCATGATCTCTGATTCAGTTTTCAGGTCTCTCTTTCTAGATGTTGACATCATGTTTAGTCAGCACCGTTTCCTCAGATTTAGTACTTCATGGTGCTTGATTGGAGCTCTCTCACCATCTCTGACAGTTGAAGGCATCCAGAAGCCAGACAACATCAGATGGAAGGAACCTCAATAGCAGTTTTATATAAAAGGATAATTCCTGAAGAACAGCAAGGTTTGACTCAATTATTCAAAAATAACAGACGACTATTCACCTCTTACTATGAAGCAACACACAATTTCCCTAGGGAATATGATAACTCAAATAAAAACATTAGAAAAAGAAATGATAATTACCATAGCTACAAAAGCAGTGGAGAATCATGAACTGTTGAATTCTGGGGAACTATTTTAACACAGCAAGATTTCTTTCTGCTAAACAGAATGCATAGGTAAATGTAGATTTTTTTTCCTCTTTGTATTTGCTGTTCTGTGCCTTATGATTCATTGTCTTTTGACAAAACACAATGAATCAGAGAAGCAATACTAGAGTCTGAAATCCATAGTTGGCCTTCTGGCTCCATAGCTTGTCCGGTCACTTTCTCAACTGACTCCTTGCCTTTGTGCCTCACATTTTTTCAGACATTCAGTAGCATTTCAAGTTTGTTTTTCAAACCCACCTCTACATGTTTTCTCTAACCCCTTTGTTCTTTTTCCTGTCCTCTCCATCTTAGTAAAGCCTATCCCTATATTTCTGACAAGTCACAAATTTATGTTTTCCTTTTTTAAATTTTCCTCATAAAATTTTATTTTACTGTTAAAACACATTTTGGTACCATTCATTTTTCTTAGTCTCTACTAGAAGAAAAGTTGAGGTCACAAACATCCTGGGCTGTGCAAAAGCCTCTGCCCTATCTTTCTTCTCCTTTCTATGCTTTCCTTGGTTCTACCCTGTATGCACAGGGCAGCAACTCTGACTCTAAAATGTACTGACCTTTTCTTCTGGAAATGCTAATATAGGTCCATTACTACTGCATAAAAACCAAGTCTTAAACAGGGACAAGAGGATCTTACCATCTCTCCCTTAACAGTCTTTGTCTCTTTGTTATATAATATCCTCCCACAATCCATGCTGATTTTCTGTTACCTTAAATCATTCAATGATCTCTTATAATTCTTAATCTACTCTCTCTGCTACTGCCTTCCACACGCTATCAGTTTAACATAAAATACCACTTCTGGACGTAGGTACTTCCTCAACTTGCCAATCAATCTCTTTGTCATTTTACTAGAAGAGTCCCTGTCCAGTATTCACAGGCTGAAGTTACTCAGTCTGGGTGAGGAACAAATGACAAATCCTAGAAATCACTTTTCTCCTTCCAGAAGAAAAATTCTCACTAATGAAAAGAGCAGTTGGTGAGCAGCTTGCCGAGCTCCCTGCAGTCCACAGCCAGGAAGCGGGATAGAGCTCCTGGGTGCACATGTCCTGGAGATGCTGACTGCTCCCCCCCTCCAGGATGACTGTACTCATCCCAAATAAGTGTGGTGATCCTCCTCCCCTGCCCACAGTCAGCTGCATGAACGTGTGAACATGAGGAAAAGGGATTTCCTGAAGAAGAAAGAGTCTGTTTTCTAACTGAGTAGTATAAAAATAAAATGTAGGAGTGGTCTTACATTAATAATCCCTGTGTAGCCAAAAAAGGGTTATTCTAAGCTTTCTTGGTTGCAATGTCCACGTGATGTACTAACATTCATGTTCTCAGGTCATGTGCTCATATGTCAGTTAAATGTAAATAAATGGCTGTTTATAAGTATAGAAATGTATGCATTGTGTGAGCTAACAGACACTATTTGTTTATAGTCAACATACCTGCTTGTATGGATGTCTACTGGCATGAGTTGCCTGAATGACTCTATTTAATGTGTCATTCACATATTTTTATCTTAAACATTTATTGAAAAAAATTTCATAGTCTATTTTGATGATGTTTTCCCCTCCCCCAATTCCTCCCAGATCTTCCCATCTCCTTACCCACCCAACCTGGTTGTCTTTCTTTCCAGAAAAAAAAAAAAAAAGGAACACACACAAAGAAACCCACAAAACACACACACACACACACACACACACACACAGTATGTTCTTTAAAGAGTGTTATTTTGCTTTCTGGTGGAAAGACTCAGAGACCACACTAGGCAGCCCTTAACAGCATCTAAACTGGATAAATAGTTCAGCTATCATGTTGAAGTCTTGACGACCCAGTGGCCATGAAACTGTCTTCGGTGCTTTTATTAGTAAAATTTGTGTCTCTGAGGAACAGAAAGCAGCTGATGCAAGTACATTGTACATTCAGACACAGCAGCTGTGGCAAAGTAGTCACTTGCATAGAAGTTGCCAAAATGCTGTCTGCATGAAGGGATGTGGTTGTTACTGGCCTAGCTAAACCTCACAAAAGGCTGCTGGGTCAGACTTAACTCACAGCAAAAGAAACTCCCTGTCTTAAATGCTCATCTTCAGGAGTTAGTTGGCCTGGGAGGCATGGGTGTGCTGTTTTGTAAATGATTCAGTGATGCAAACAGAACTGAAGAATCACCCCTGATACAGCGTTGAAAGAGCAATCTGAAGCAACTTTAGCAGTGACCCCATCTACAAAGGCACGTCTATGCACGTATTCCTAAATAACAGCTACTAAAATCTTACCACTTTGCCTTTTTTCTTTCTTTCTTTCTTTTTTTGTTTGTTTGTTTTTTTTGTTTTTGTTTTCGAGACAGGGTTTCTCTGTGTAGCCCTGGCTGTCCTGGAACTCACTCTGTAGACCAGGCTGGCCTCGAATTCAGAAATCTGCCTGCCTCTGCCTCCCAAGTGCTGGGATTAAAGGCGTGCGTGCGCCACCACTGCCCAGCAAACTCCCCCCCCCCCCCCCCAGACGCGCGGGTTGGAATGGGATGGGGGGGGAGAGAGAGAGAGAGAGAGAGAGAGAGAGAGAGAGAGAGAGAGAGAGAGAGAGAGAGAGAGAGAGAGAGAGAGAGAGAGCCGCGCCCTCTGCAGGCAGCCGCCTTAGCCAGTTCGCTACCACTTTGCCTTTCAGAGATTCATTTTTATTATGTGTGCGCTCCACAAGTATGTGTGTGCTTGAAGAGACCAGAAGAGGGCACCCAGTCCCTCCAGAGCCACAGTCATAGGCAGCAGTAAGCTGTTAGACATGGGAGCTAGAAACCAAACTCACGTCCTTTGGAAGAGCAGCTAACGTCCCTACCTGATGAGCCATCGCTTCAGTATCCACGATGTCACCGTTTAAATGACACCAGATAGATTTTTATATTACCTCTTTGAATCTGAACTCCTTACTTAGATCCTTTTCTTCCCCCCCCCCCCTTCGAAAAGACTTCTCTTTCTTTTCCTTAAAGTTAAAAATTATTATCGGAGCCGGATGTGGTAGCATAGGCCTTTAGTTTGAGCACTTGGGAGGCAGAGGCGGATGGATCTCTGAGTTCAAAGTCAGCTTGATTAGACAGAGTGTCAGCCGCTATAACCATGGTCATAGAGAAAAACCCTGTCTCAAACAAACAAACAAACAAACAAGAATGTTGCTGCTCTTTTGTAGGGTGAGATAATCAGAGAAAGAATTCTAGAGCAGATGTTGTGCTCTCTGCCCTCTGTGCTTTTATCTCACGAATCTTGTGATGTGTCCTTAGTGACCTCTATGTTGTCTGACACTTCTAGGCCATCAGGATCTGCTGTCTCTGATATGTGTATCTTTGAGCTTATCTTTAGGGCTGGCCATATGAGCAACATGATGAAGATTGTGGGTCCTAAATTATAACCAGAGATGCCCCACTATTATGATCCAAACCCTAGTTACTTTACAGAGGTTGGGGCACTACTGTTTTCACGGTGGACACAGAAGGTCTCTTGTATCTGGAGTAGTACTTGTAAAATATGGAGATGCAGACTGGACTCAGATGGCTTCTCCACAAGGAGAGCCAAGCCACCTGCATTCTCACAGGCGATCCTGGACACTTATTGAACTGTGGCTTCAATGGGATGCTCTAGTTGATGGCTTCCTTGGATAGTCCAGCCTTTATCTACTTTCCCCCCGCTCTCTGTTGCTCTCAATTTTTCAGACTCCTTTGATTTTTCTTCTTGGAAGCAGACTTATTACTGAATTAGGGTCTGTTTATACCATACACTGATTTACTTTTCAACTCTTAGATCTCTCAAGGTTATTTTTGACATGAATATAGTTGATTTTTAAAAACTATCTCTCTCTCTCTTTTTTTTATCAGCAAAGGTTGGGTTTCCAGGAAACATTGTAGCTATGAATCAAAACTCATTGGGGAATTCAACATTTGAGCATGAACTCTGTTTGCTTTATTACAATAAAAACAAAAATACATTTAAAGGCATGAACGTCTGTGACTGAAAAGAGAAAGACCACATTCAAGAAAGAAGCAAAAATAAAACCCCTTCCCGTATTTCAAAACTATCAGCTGTATTATCTTAACAACAAATCATGAGGGTTCTCATCCACCCATGCTGCCTAGAATTGCAGGACTTGTTACTTTGTTATGAAGAAATATTGCCGAGCATGGTTTTGCTGTTCCAATCCTCCTTTTCCTTGTCTGACGCAGTATCGCAGTATCGCAGTATCTAACGATGTCCTGTTCTCATGGACTACAACTGAAACAGCATGCTTTCTCATAGGCTATGAAGCATTTTAGAACAGTTTGTCACTTAACCAGTGATGCAAACTATTGCTAAAAGCAATCCATACCAAAGATGTAGACGGGCTTTAGAAACTTATAAGGACAAATAACACTCATGATTTTCCCCATTATTTAGAAAGTAGTGGTCTCTGCAAGAGTATTGGTTCTGCTGGGTGATGTAATTTTTGAAAGTTGAAAGTGTAGTTGCAAAATTGAAAGGTTTAGTTATTAATTAAGCAACCAATATCATTGAATAAAATTCCAATGAGTATTTTGTTATTCATTAGGGGGGAAAGGCAAAATGTTAAGGATTTGAATGGCAAAATTGAAGTCCTAAATAATTTATGGTTTTAGTAAGCAAATACGTTTTATGAACTCTAGAGAGCTATCCATTGAAAAAAAAATGTGTAACATTTCTCTATGGAGTTCATGTATTCCCACTGGCAAATGAAGCTTTTTATAATTCCTGTTCCTAGTTAAGTATGCTCCAAAAGATATCAGACAAAAGATATCAAAACCAGAGAAGACCATCTTCTAGATGCCTCAGATTCAGGAAAATACAGGTTTTGAAAATTTGTTTTGACTTCTTATACTTGGATCCTAATATATTTTTGATTTTACCCCTAAGCAAACAAGCAGTAGAAAACCATAGTGCATCTTATAAAGTCCAACACAAACAAAAGGCCAGCAGTCGTGCCCTGATGAATAGCAACCAGAGCATCCTTTAATTATCTGAGTTAAGAGAAAAATCTTTATTTCTTTAATACACCAAAAACTACCAATAGTCATGAATACAAATATTCATAGTCCAGAATAAAAGCTACTGCATTGGATTGTTCCAGAGTAATCTAGGTTAAATTATTTTCAGATTATACATACCAGTTCCAATTTACATTTATAAAATACATAATTTTCCAAATAACTCATATCAAATGTGAGTTATTTATTTTTAGGAAACAGAAGGTTTCAATGACACACTGCCCTGACGTAAACTTTAGCCCCCAAAATTTCTATTTTTAAACAGCATATCCCTTCCACCAGTTCATTTGAAGATTCATCTACAGCAGACACAAATGTGACAAGATAAAGGAACTGGTAAGCTGTGTGTGACTCTTATAGCAGTATTGGAGGCTGTGGTTAGAGCAGTAAAACATAGCTTTCTACATTTGCCAGTTTTCAGATGAGTTGTGCGAGAGGCAACCTAGATCATTAGGTAAATCACTTTCTATAAGCCACTCCACAGATTTTTAGTAGTTAAGAAAAAGTTCTCAGACCCCAAACTTAAAATATATAAAATGTATAAAATTGTTCTAATTGAGCCTGTGAAGTCATCTATAGGTAAAGTAACCATAAAAGGCTAAAGTAATTGTTTTTGAGATATAATTAGATGACATATCTTTTTTCCTACCAAGTAAAACAAGGGCTTGCCAAGGTTCTTGAATTAGGAAGAGTGTTTCAGAGTGGAAATGTCTAAATGTTCATGACTCCCCGGTTCTTGAATACCCTTCCACAGTCTAGGGAACAGCCTAAGCAATAAATGCATAAAACTTGCTATGTTCCTGGTGACCATGACAAGAAGACACAAACACAAGAGGGACGTCAAATAGAATGTGACATTTTAATGTTTTCAGAAAGAAGCCATGCATTACCTGCTTCAGAAGCGTAACAGTTTCTCAGCTTTGACACATCTATGACTTTGTTAGTAATTGTATTGCACTTCCAGGTAGAAATTTGGCCTGCTTTCCTAACCATTAATAAAATGCTCTACAGCAAAAGCTTAGAGCATGACAAGGAAAGATACGGAATCTCATCGCGAAGTACCTCGAATGGACGGAGAGCCTTAGTGATGGGCGATGAATGTGATCCTACCATGAAATAATGGCTTCAGTGCATTATTTCATGTTACTGATAACCACATATTCTTGGTTATTTTTGGTTAATGCCATCCCTCCATTCAAATAGTATTTGAAGTCTTGCATGACTTAGAGTCCTTAAAACATCTTACATCTTCAAGACTACACTTCATTATAAATAACTCCCAATTTAGGAAGGATAAAAGGGGCATTTGAAACTTATGCCCAAACCATCTCATAGCAAAGAAAAAGGCTACAGTAAGAGTTGAGGCCATGTAAAGGAGTCTTAACAGGAATATGCAAGTAAGTTTAGTTAAGACTGAAAATCTATGCACAGGACAATTGTTAAATTTATGCACTCAAAATATAAACATACACAAATGGTACTCTAATTACATGTAAAGAAAGCTTTATCTTTAGAATGTTCTAAATACCCTGTATAAAAGATTGATGTGGTCAAATGCATCCAGCAGATGTGAATATGGAGGCCCTGCCGATGCCACATGGATTTGTCATTAGATTTTGTGAGATTATAAAGATCTGAATGTCTTCATTGATAATAGCATATATTGTTTCTCATAATACTATTGATTACAGATCAATTATCCTTTAATTAATTAGACTACATATTTCATATATATATAAATAAGATGTGTGTCCTTATATTAGTTAAGTAAGTACATATTAAATAGATCCCACACAAATTAAGTTTCAGGACATATATAGAAAGATAAATCTCTGAGTAGTGAAAAGAGTGAGGGAGACGAAGGAGAGAGGAAGGGAGAGAACGCAGGAAGGAAATACAATATTGGAGAGAGAGAAGAAGAGGTGGGTAATGGACAGAGGAAGAAGTCTAGGGAGGAGGGGGAAGTCAGAGGGGGGAGAAGAGAAGAAGGAGGGGGTGGGAGAGAGGAGGAGGAGGCAGCAACTAGGAAAGAGAAATAGCTCAATTATTAGAGAATAATAAAGTAGTTTAATCAAAAGTTCTTATATCTTTTTTCCCATAACCAAACAATCTGTCATTCAATATGTCTTTTATTGATAAATGAGAGACTTAGACAACTGAATAAGGAAAATCAATTTAAAATAAACAGCAGAAATGATTTAAAACTAGAGTGTTATATTTTGATATATAATTTATATATATTTTATATATTTTTAACATGGCCACGTGTCACTTGTCTGCAGTAAATGAATGTCTGAAGGAGAGCATTAAGCAACTGCACACATTTGTCACAGGAAGTCACATTTTAATGAAGAGGTAAATGGGAGATTCTTTTAAGTACTGCAAATTTACAAAAGGGCAAGGTAGGGTATAGGTAGAGTTTGGAGGAAGGAAAAGGAAAGGAAAAACGAACAATTACGTTAAAATATTAACAAAAAATAAAAAGAAATACATCTCACCTCTATATATATTCAAAGACAGAGGATGGGAAAAAATTCAGGTGTACAATAATGTACAACTGACATCTGTCTCTGACCTCCACACACATTTGAATGCAACACACACACACACATGCACACACATACATACACACACACACACATACACACAAGCACACACGCATGCACATGCATGCACAAACACACATATGCACACACATATGGATTCTAAGAAGAAATTGAGCATCCTTGGTGTTACTCCAGTTGTGCGGTGACAGCCACTAGGCAAGAATTGCCTCTTTCCATCTACAGACAAATTACTGTCCAGAAAAAGACACACTTGCAGAATAATCGACTGATTATATCTGCCTAGACAGAATAATCAGCCCTTAATAATTCTGCATCACTAAGGTCTGTCAGATGATTCTGGGACAGAAGGCCGAAGATTTGATGCTCCTACATTCGGTAGTATAGGGGCTTTCCAGGTGTTCAGCAGTCTCTATAAATTGGCTAAATTTTAGAAGCTATGTTTAGTGCTTCCCATAATTTCAGTTAACTCAGTCATTCTGGATTTCTGACAGGGTTGAAGACCTATAGTCTCATAGCCAATCCTGGCTATTTACTTTGAGAGAAAAGATCTGAGTGGATGGTTTTCAGCTGACATTCATTCTAAAGCCAAGAAAAAAGCCAGGTTCAAAACTAAGTGTTTCATTTAGGAGAGATGACAGAGGTTCTGGTTAGTCAACAAAATGATGGACTAGGTATTAGGACTATCTTGTACCTCACTGGTACAATTAGGAATAACTATGCTCTAATTGCATTTTAAGAGAAAAGTTTTATTTTAACAGGAAGGGTGAAGCTAGCAGATGAGAGAGAGAAAGAGAGAGAAAGAGGGGGGACATGGAGGCAGATGTTCACGTGTCTCCACCAGTCAAAGATAGTTTATATATCTAGGTTGGGTATTGGGTTACACTTTTGATTGAGCATTACCAAACTTATAACGCCTTTGATTAACATTTTAAAAATGTATAAAAGCAAAAAGGAAAAGGGGGCATAGGATAGGGGTTTTCTAGGGAGGGGAAATGGGGAAAGGAGATGGCATCTGAAATGTAAATAAAATATAAAAAAGTTTTAAAAAAAATAGCAGGCATGATTTAAAAGTCACTAGAATTTACACAGTTAAAAAGAGACTAGATTCTGAAAAATAACAGAATGATCCAGTGTTTCTTTCAGACCAGTGTAATGTATAAAGTAAGAGAAGCACCCATGTGTTCTTGCAATGTGAAGTGGAGTCAATCCTCAGTTTTCCTCCACATGCATGAGGATACAAGACAGATTCCACCCCTGGTCCTTACAACTGAGCTTTTGCCTTGCTTACTGTTGAGTATGTGTGTATGGTGCTCAGTGAGATTTCACGACCTGCTGTTCTCACGCCCTTCTTTCTTATTAAACTGTGTCACCATCGATGCTTATGATCACCTTCAGTGTTGATGGAAGACAAGGTGCTCTACAGCACTGTAAGAAACCCCAGATGAAAGAAAACCAACGCTAAGATGTGAGACTTAGTCTTAACTAGTATCATCCCAACCTAGCCTCCAAGAGTGCTCAGGGTGTATGGCTGAGGTGCTACTGAGAGCTGATGCCCACCGGGAGACGGAGAAAGTATTTTCTTGAGAGGATTGATCTCTGGGAGGTTGGCCACGCTCCAGTGGATGGCCTCATACCATTTGGGTAGTAGTAATTTTTGAATTAGTAGTTTACAAGGAGGAGGAAAAGGAGGAAGAAGAGAAGGAGGAGGAGGAGGAGACATGAAGTTAGAAAGGGAACACTGGGAGATTTCTAACATTGGAGGAGTTAGGGGTACATATGATACACATATTTATAAATAGAGATTTGGGGTGACAAATAATTTTCATAAGAATAATAATATACAAAAGCATAGTGAGCAAGAAAATTAAATTGAAATTTAAGAAATATCAATTTTAACGTGGCCTTAGAGATGCTTTGTGTTCTGTGGTATGAGCTGCTTAGAGACCAAAAAAAAAAAAATTAATAAACATTTGTTGACAGAATTGAATTTTTAATTAATTTAGAACTTAATTTAAACACTGAAGAAGTATCTTCATGTAAGAAAATTATAATTAGACTTTTAATAAGTGCAATACAAATCTGATTTTATGGTTTTCAAATTGATACCAAATTGTGATAATAGCATTTGTAAGAATTTTATGCTTCTTTAAAAATTCTTTTCTTAGCAAGGCTAGTTCTTACTAAATGTATTAAATCTTAATGAACTATTTTTTCTAGTTTGTTAATTTTTCAATTTATTAATTTCTGTTCTGATTTTTATTTTTTGTTTCAACTTGCTTCGGGTTTAACTTTTTTCTATTTTGTATTAAATTTTTAAAGTCAAATGAGTATATCATTGATTTTAGATTTTTTCTTATGTTTCAGATGCTGTATATTACTTTTTAAGTGCTGCTTACAAATTTTTATGACTAACATTTTAAGTCTCTCTACATTTTTTTCATCTCACCCACACATTATTTTTGTTTAAGTGATGGTGCAGCTATGGAGAAAAGAGAAACCTTATAAACTGTTGGTGGAAATGTAAGTTGGCTTAGTAGTTGTGAAATAATAGACAGTGCAGTTCTGAATTGAAGGCATCATGATTTGAATGTGAAATGTCTCCCACATTGGTTCCCAGATACTGGCACTGTCTGTGATAGCTGTAGATCCTTCAGGAGGCAAAGCCTCACTAGAGGAAGCTGATCACTGGGAACAGGAGTCACATGGCACCACTCAAATGTGGGAGTCTAAAATTTTGATCTCATAGAATTTGAGAGAATGATGTTCACCAGAACTCAGGTAGAGGAAAGAGAGAGAGAATGTTGATGAACATGGACCACTGGAGACTAGGGTAGGTAAAAATAATGCATCTATATTTAAAAAAATTTTAACACAAATTCTGAATATGTGAAATTCTGAAACACAAATTTTCAACTATAAGGAACTAATAATTGGGGATATAGCTATGTTAGACTGGTTTATATAATATACAAAGCATAAACATATACATTTACAGACTTTTCTATTAATATGCTATATCACAGTTAAAAAACAAAGAATTATAACCTATCTTTAAAAAATAAGCATGTTACTTACCCTCAAGGTTTCGTTTTTTTAAAGATTTATTTATTTATTTTATTTATGAGTACACTGTAGGTGTCCTCAGACACACCAGAAGAGGACATCCAATCTCATTATGGATGGTTGTGAGCCACCATGTGGTTGCTGGGATTTGAACTCAGGACCTCTGGAAGAGCAGTCAGTGCTTTTAACTTCTGAGCCATCTCTCCAGCCCCAACCTCAAGATTTCTATATTTGAACGTATACCTTATCGTTTTATCTACAGATACATAGCTACACCTTGCCATCTGTCCAGGGTATGTAATCCCCATTGGTGGAACAGAGGGAAGATGTAGTCAGGGTAGAAAAACTTTAATACAATAACATGGAAACTCTGGCAAGAAAGCACATCCAAAGATATGATCCAGCTGAAATGCAGACATGCTCTGGATTACATTATGATGTAGCTGGAATATAGACATGTTCCAAGGACACTTTTAGTCCCTAACAATGAAGGTAAGGTTAGTTTGCAGAAGAAAGCAGCCATGTTTGAATGTGACATCTAATTGAGGGGCAAACAAAGTGAGGAATCAGAGAAAGATTCAACAGAATGAGTCAGAGATAGGATATGCCGAACTCACTTGAGAATAGCAGAGGAAGCGAGGCTACTTAAGAGCAGAAAGAGAGAAAAAATTGGTGGTGTGATGGGTGGTAGGTGGTGTTTGTGTTTGGGCATTTTACCAGTACAGTTTTACAGAGACAGGATACAGAAAGAACAAGCTAGACACAGGTGAAGACAGAATAAGCCAACTAAGAGGTTTGTTTCCCAAGCAAGATGAGGGAAGTAGAGTACTGCCCACACCTCCCCTCCCCCCAACCCCCCACAGCTCTCAGAGATTATGGCAGCAGTGGGGCCACTCCCTTCCCAAATCAAACTTGGGCCTGCTCAACTCAATAAAGACAAAGCCACATCATGATAAAGCCAGTTAGGCGTCTGTTTCTCTGACAATTCTCTGCTTTCTCAGAAATCATGTGACTGGCGGTCTATTAATCTGCCTGATATCTTGGAAAGGCCCTACCCCTGCTGCAGCACCCCTCCATTGTCCTTGGACTGGACTCCCCATGATTTGAACTATATAACCTAGCCCTTCTATTTTAATAAATGAGCTGTCTTCCAACATAGTTTCATGGGTTGTTTACACCTGTCATACTCACTAGCTGCCCGAGACCCTGCTCCCCAAGTCCTCCACATCCTGAGACCACCTGTGTGCAAAGAGTGATGGGGGTTGTGAGGAGGACCTACATGAGGCCAGGCAGAGCAGTTCAGTCAGAAAGCGAGAGAATCTAGATTGAATCAGTCAGCTTGGGAGATTAGATTGTACAGAGGCCTAGGCCTAGTGATAGAACAGAGAAAGAAACGAACGCCCTGGGTTCAGCCCAAGCTCTGTATTTGCACAGTTTGGGTACAACTTTTATGGCATAGCTTCATCTGAGGAAATAAAAGCGACATTTACAAGTCTGTTCTTTCCTATTGAAAAGAATGAAAATACCTGACCTTTTTTTTAAAACTATTTTCATGAGACAAATGAAGTATCCTTTACACTTTTCATTAGAAAGATAATCATCAGAGATGTACCAAAGATGATGCAGCTTTAATCCTTGCCCCTTCTGAGCTAACAGTGGCAAAATACACACCAAACAAAGCTATGTCTGATCTTCTTTTATTTTTTCCAGCTTCATTTAAGCAGAGTTTTGAAGGGTAAGTTTTCTATGGTAAAGAAAAATGTGTGGAAGTAAGTTTTACAGAGAGACTTGTGGACACCGTCAGTAATGAAAGAAGAAAAGTATTTTCAAGACAGCTAGAAATCAACAGAAAACAAGGAGGATCATTGGGAGACAAGTCTTCTGAAGACTTGAAATGCCAACAGTAGGATATATCATATCAACCAGATGGACAAGACCATAGGAGAATAAACTAGCTTAACAAACAACTCAGTGTGCAAATAAACAAAGCGGAAAAGCCAAGAAGACATATTCTACTTAAGAGAATGAAGGCTAATCAGGTGGTTGATATATATATATATATATATATATATATATATATATATATATATGCAGTTATTTAAGGGTTGGAACAAGAACAAAGTGAAACCAGGAAAAAAGTTAGTAAAATTTAATTTATCACTCTGTGAAAATGAAATAAAAAGCTATGATAACATTTTAAGTTTACACAAAAGAAATATTGTGCCTAAATACAAAGTGGACAGCCTACTCAGGCAGGAATATATTCTGATAAGGCACACCCGTTGATAATGTTTCACTCTACTGGGGTCTTTGGACTAAAGGGTTAATGAGGGATAAAACCTGACTCCCTTCCAAAAACCGGTAAAATAGTTTAAGGTTAAGTGGGAAATGAGAAGATAATGGGAGTCAGATGACAAGAACCTGGTGAGCATGCTGTCTGATACTTAAGCAGAAATTCCAAACTGGACTGAAGTAAATTCACTTCACATCTGGGACACTTTCCAGGAACAGGAGGAGAGAAGCCTGGAGGGATTCAGTGTAAAGAGACAGTCAGTGCTTGGTGTTTAAAGTCATAGATTCCAAAATAATTATATACAAAAGTATAAGTAAGGCCCAAGTTTTTGCTTTCTTAGTCATTTTTTTAGATAGCCACTGTCACTCAAGTATATAATGTTTTCTAAACCTTGATGATGAAAATTTGTTCTAGTTCATTAAGTTAATTAGTCCTGTTTTGGGTAATTTGGAAATAACCAAGGCCACGGTGTTAACTTGAAATCCGAACGACAGATTTTGGAAGTGAGTTGAAGGCAGATCAGTGTGATGGCGGTCCATGAGCAGCATGGCTGCTGACACAGGCTGTAGTGTGTTGTCGACAGGAGAGACTGGAACATATCAAGGATGTACAGGAATGGAGAAGTGTGGCTCACAAGTTCAAAAGATAAGTCAGAGTCACTGTTCCATGTCTGAGGGTCAGCCCCAAGATGATTATCAGCTGTGGCACAGCTCACATTGAGAATATGGGCACTACAGGAATGGGTTGGGGCCAAGAAAGGGCCCAAAACTCTAAACAGTAGTAGTAATTGGCAGTAAATTCTTAAGTAAAGGCAGAGGGCCAGTGAGAAGGCTTAGTGGGTAAAGGCACTTGTCCGCAAGCCTAGCAATGTGAGTTGGGTACTTAGAATTCACACAATAGAAGGACAGAACCAGCTTCACCTTTGACATACAGAAGCAGTAGAAGCTAAGCAATTCTGTCTCCCACTTTAAACTGCTTTTTTTTTTTTTTTTTTTTTTTTTTTTTTTTTTTTTTACATAAGCCATAATCTCAATCGCTCCCTTGAAGTCTTTATCTATAATGCCCAATGAATCCTTAAGATGTTAGGCTACCACTTCCTAAAAAACATTCCTAGGTTCTTAATGTGAAAAAATATATATGAAGAAATAAACCCCTGAAAGCCATTTCTATTCTCTAAATACTTTTGAGAGAGAGAGAGAGAGAGAGAGAGAGAGAGAGAGACGTTTGATTTTTATTTGTAAGTTCCTTATTCAGTGGGTAGCTGCAGAGTTAAAGTGAGAATTCTGCTTAAGGGCTATGCAAGAGATTGACTATGATATGAGTGTATACCCATCACAATATTCACTGAAATGTTGAACGTTTTCATTCATGTGAAATACACATGAAGATACAGAGGGAGACAACTTTCTATATGGCAGAGTGCCCATTATGCTAACTGTCGGGTGTGTGTTTGTAACATAAGTCATTGCAGATCTTACAGAAACCATATTCACAGAGTTTAAATTGAGGGGACAATATATTGTATTTATCCCTTCCCCTTATAGACACAAAGGATGGGTTTTGCTTGAAACATAATTAAATTAATGAGCAGAATAACATTCACACCAACCACTCTCTGTGGGGTTTGTAGTGTGGCTTGCATTGAGTCTTCTAGAACCTAGTTCTCCCCAAGAAGTCCCAGAAGTATTTACCATCCAACCACACCTGACGATTCCAATTACTTTCCCTTATGCTCTCACAGAACAGGACATAAAAATTCTGTTTATAATACATACAAACTGATATGAGTCATAATTAATTTGTTTTTAAACACTAAGTTTATAACTTTGTGACTTTACATTATCACTCTTCTCAGAATTTCTACACGAGAGAGGCAAGAAACTACACTACCTGGGAAAAATAAATGACAGTCTTCTATTTATCAGTGATCTTTGAACCAGAATGAGAATTGGTCTTGAACTTCAGTTACTCCTCAGACTCTCTATCCAATAGAACCAAAAGTAACATGGTACAGATGCAACTCATCACTGGACATACAGAGCTTCTCTGTGGATACTCTGTAGTGATCTGCATGCAAGAAATCTCCCCATAATGGATGAGTAGTCTATCCAAAAAGGAAGGCAGTTTTGTAGAATAACTATTAACTCAGAATCATGAATTAAATATCTTTGTGTTCATATCTTTATTATGGAGTAGAGATTGGCTTTACCAGTTTTATCTCCACAGATACTAATTTTTACTTAATGGTACAAAGTCAACCAGATCAACCAGCCTTCCATGTCTGAGATGGCGAGTGCAGAAGAGATGGAAGAAAATATTAAAATTTATGAGACAGAGCAACATACTATTAAATAATGACTAGGTTATAGGGAAATCAATAAACAAATTTAAAAATTTCTAGGATAAAATGAAAAGGTAAACACAGGATTGGAAACATATGGGATATAACAAAGGCAAATCTGAGATGAGTTTATAGCTCTTAGTGTCCATATAACAAAATTGTTGTAATCTCAAATAAACAACTTAATAATGCATTTCAAGTTGTTTAGAAAACAAAACAAAGAAAGCCCAAAACCAGTAAACAGGAGGAAATAATTAAGATCTGGGAAAACAAAACTAATAAAACGGGGAAAAAACAATAAAAAGATAAACAGAACAATGAAAAGAATTGATGATGAGGCAGTTCTTTAAAAACTAAGAAAAACTAAGACTGATAAACCCTTGGTCAATGTGACCAAACAAAGAGAAAAGACTCAAATTAATAAGAATTAATAAGCTGATGGATGAAAAGGGATTTGTTGTAACAGGCACTAATGAAACTTCAAGGATCATAGGAATGCATCTTAACCTATATGTTACAAAAGTAGAAAACATAAAGGAAATATGTAACATATGTAATCATGGTAGGCATATAACCTACCAAGGCTAAACCAAGAATGCAAACAAATTCATGCCATTCTGCAAGGCTGAAGTAGTATTTTAAAAAATACAAGACAACTAACTAGGGCTCAGCCGTTAAGGGCATTGACTGCTCTTCCAGAGAACCTGGGTTCAAAACTCAGCACCCACCTGACAGCTCACAACTGTCAGTAACTCCAAGATCTGACACTCTCACACAGCCATATATGCAGGCAAGATACCAATGCATATTAAAACAAGCAAACAAACAAACAAACAAACAAACACTGACAGGCATGGTGGCACATGCCTTTAATTCCAGCACTCTAAAGGCAGAGGCAGGCAGGTACTCTGTGAGTTTGAGGCTGGCCTGGTCTACAGAGTGAGTTCCAGGACAGTAAGAGCTACACAGAGAAACCTTGTCTCCAAAACAAAACAAAAACAAGCAAACATAAAAACAAACAAACAAATAAAATCTCCTAACAAAATGCACTTTTTTTTTTTTTAGAAGGAGTAGCAAAATACTCAACCAGAGCTGCCAGGGTCTAAACCTCCAGACTGAGAACAGAAAGGGAGGGACTCATGGCTCCACTTGTATAGGTAACTGAGGGTGGCCTCGTTAGGCAACAGTGGAAGTGGAGGGCCATGTTCCCCGAAAGATTGGATTCATAGTGTTGGGGAATTCGAGAGCAGGGAGGCAGGATTGGGAGAATGGTGGGAGCACATTTTTGTGTTTATAACCCCTGTGTTAAAAAGTAAAAATTATGATTTGATAATAATAAAAAAAAGAAAAAAAGAAAAAAAGAAATGAAAAGAAAAGAAATACCACACAGTGTCCCCCTGGCTCTGCTGACTTAGCTTCTGACAATCCATTTTCTTGTTCTCAGAAGTACTTTGAATTATAAAATGTTATTGTGGTTTTTGTTAGTATGCTGGGTAAAATAATTTTTATTGATTTCATTTTAAATTTCAAAGTTTGTAGTGAGTTAAAATGTCCTTCAACATAATTATAGGTCATATTTATTTTCATATTGTAAAATGCAAGTTAATCTGTTGAACATTTTTTTAAAAATGGATTCCTTTTTGAGAATTTCATATATGAGCATTGTATTTACATAATTTTTTCTTTCTCTCCTTCCTCCCACTCTTCCCAACCCCCAATACTTTTCAAATATATCTTATTTAATTATTGTTCATATATGTATGTATATATGCATACATGTATAAGTATGTATGTATATACAAATACTGATAATTAGCTAGCACAGGCATGAAAAAGGATAGAAATCCTCACGTGAGTGGGTAGAACCCTACGGCTCCGAAGATATATATATATATATATATATATATATATATATATATATATATATATATATGAATTGTGGTTTTTTTCTCTCTTTCAGTTTTCAATGCACTCTCAATACAACTAAAATGTGTTCATTATGTTTTCTTTGGAGATTATGACCTTAAAGTAAACAACTAAACATAATCAGAAATGTACTCCTTATCTGAACATACATAGGAATGGGCTGATCCTGTGTGTGTGTGTGTGTGTGTGTGTGTGTATACATATATATACTTATATCCAATATCTATGTATGGAAAAGACTCCTGTTTTTCCTTGCTTGTTGAGGTTAATAAAGTTTTCTCCACTCTTTTACGTCTTGACTTTTCTTATTTGCATTTGTGTTTGAACTTCATTTATAGAGAAGATCACTGATGCATTAAGGATCTGGGTGGTAGCCCATCTGTTGCCATTCTGCCTAGGAGTTAGGATGAGTCAACTTAGGACACAAAGACTGTCCAGCCCAATTTTGCTGAGGCCTAGTGTAAGTCATGCATGTAGTCACTGAAGCCTGGTACAAAAGTTGAAAAGCTTGCTGCTCTCTATGGAGTCCACCAACACCAGATTAAAACCGTGAGCTTCTCTTCCTTTTGCATACTAAGAAAACTGTTCTTTATTGGTTCAAGACACGGAAATATAAATGTGTGAGGGAAACTGCATATATACTACTGCAGAATAGATAATCTGATAAAGGTTGAATTTTTAAAAAGAAAAACGACATATACAAAACTGACCGTGACCCTTGTGGAAGGACTGGCAAACTTAGTTTGAGCCTCTTGGCTTCTCACACGCTTTTTTATGTTGATTATCTATGTTGAATGTGTGGCTCATATGATAGATCTGTACTTTTACCACATTTCATTTGAGAAACAACTTTTTTCTTTACAAGCCAAGCTATTAAGGGACGAACTATCATTAAACCTTTCAACCTGTCCAAAGGACAGAAAAGAACATTTGAAGCAGCTGCCCTTTGGACAGCAGGTTGAAGCCTTTCACACTCAAATCCCTGACAGACATCATCTGTTGAACAAGAAGGAAGAGAGTAGAAAGTCTCCTGCCAGCATGCTTGCTGGCTGGAGCCTCTCTAGTGATCTTAGCACAGTGTTCTTATTTAAAATAGATTAAATGGTGATTTTGTATACATTTGGTGGTGAACAGATGAAAGAAATTTAATCTTAATTGTTTTTGTATTTATAAAAACAAATTCAACAGGAAAAAAGTCTGAGAATTGTAAATACTATAAAAAGTTATATTTTTATAAGAATATACCTAAACTGGGTGTGGTAGGGAAAATCCCAGCATTGGGAGAGCGAGCCAAGAGGACTCAAGGCCAGCCTTAGCTACATAATGATTTTAAGGCCAGCATGGTCTACAGAGGAATCTGTCTCAAAACAAAACCCAAGAATATGGCTCTAGTATCTTGGATAAAACAGGATGTATCTTTGAGGCATCTACAATCTCTCTCTTCCCACGGGCATTGCTTAGTATTGTTCTTGGCCCTACTGAGTTACTTTAAGTGAACCCTTTCTCGTCTCTATTTTCAGTACTGAGGATTCAGATTAAAGTCTTGTGCATGTCAGGCAAACACTCTTCCACTGAGCTATATTCTCAGCTTTAAATATAGTATTACTTAATATGTTAATATATTCTAATATTTTATATTATAAAATTCATTTCTAAAAATGTTTACACCTTCATGGAAATTACATATTAACATAACTTGTTTTTCCTAACACAGGGTTTTCTTCTGTAACTCTAGCTGGTCTGGAACTCACTATGTAGACCAGGCTGGCCTTAAACCAACAAAGAGCTAGGAGCTGGGTTTTCTACCACAGCAGGAATGACCCAGGTCTGCTTAGGTAGGATGGCCCATGAGCTAGGAGCTGGGTGGTCTAACATAGCTGGAATGACCCAGGGCTGCTCAGGTGGCCTCTCAGGGAGGAGACTTATAATTCAGGCATGTTCCCATGAGAACCACAGAGAAGCAGAAGTGTTCAGACTTCTTGAAGTCTAGGCTTCCAATTGTCAAAACTCCATTTCTGCCATATTCTATTTGCCAAAGCAATTTATATGCCTGAGTTAAAAGGTCAGAAGCTACAAAGGGTCTTATATGGGGTCAGAGAGGTTATGCTCTAGTTGCCATGATAGTCTGCCTTGCCCTAACCCAAGGCAATGGAGTCAGCTGACCATGGACTGCAATCACTTATGCTGTTAGCCAAAATGAATCTTTTTCTCCTGTAAGTGGTTTTCTCAGGTGCCACAGTAACAGAAAGCTGACTAACATGGACATTAGTGCCTCTAATTTTCCCTCAAGTTTCAGGCAAGTTTTCATCAAATGGAGGAAAGAAGACAGAGACCAGTGAATAAAAGTCATTCATGGCCCTAATAGTCTTGTTCATGGGAACTGATGGTTCCATCTCTCCTTAAATTCAGACATGCTGTGTTCTTCTGTTTGATCACTGTTATCTTAGTACTTCCTGTGCAAATAAACCATCTTCTCATGCACCCTTTGTTCTGCAGTGATCATAAATAAAATGAACACATAAAACACATTCAACCATTTGAGTTCAAAAACAAAAACCGAGATTTTGTTTCCCACAGAGGGAAAAATGCTGTCAGGACCTACCCTTATGATAATTAATAAGCAGTTGTAAGCCTTGCTAACACGATGGGACCACTTATAAACAGATAATAGACAAAGGTAGAGCCTATTAATCCACTTTCTCCAGTGACACACTTTCTTTTATTAATCAGTGACTATTTTTAGACTCTCCATAATGAGGGAAGAACCAGGACAAATATGGCACTGAATGTGCTCAGCAAACACCATGTCCTATGCTGATTACAGAGAGTCCAGTTGACACATGCATGACATAATTTAATATTGAGTATTCAACTTGCATTGGGGAGGTCTGAGTTATGTAATGTATAGTCCTGAACTTGAATAAACTGAGGATAATATCAGAATTCTGGTGGAAACTTTCAAGTTGCATAGATTCACTGCTTTCTTAGGGACATCGGGACTGGTGTAGGACCTAGTGTCACAAGTGATGGGTCATCAAGTGTAACCCTCACTGTTCCCTTCTCCTACTTTCCACTGGCCACTTTCTTCATCTCAAATAGTGCCCCCTATGCTTACACAGTGAGCATCTGTGAGTGTTTTTGTGTTATGTGTGCTCATGTTCATTTGCACAGCATTTAAATCTAGATTTACCATATGAGAGAAAACATGTGATAATTGTCTTTCTTATTTCACTTAACACGATCTCCAGTTCTACTCATTTTCCTGAAAATGATATTATACCGTTCTTCATGGCTAGATAAAGCACCTTGTGCATATATACCCATTTTGTTGATTCATCATTGCACAGGCATCTAGGCTGGTTCCAAAATTTGGCTCTTGTAAATAATGCTACAATAAACAAGTATATGTAAGCTCCCCCGTGGTCTGGTGACTCAGAATCTGTCTGATCTATTCTCAGGAGTGGCATAGTTGGATCCTGTGAGAGTTCCATTTTTAGTTTGAAGGAACCTCCATTGCTTATTTTCACGATGGCTGCACAAATTTCCTGTGGTCACTTTCAAAACCACAGATGGAAGTTTTTAAGTGTGGCTGATCCCATCTCTCTGAACAGTCTCTGAAATCGGAACCTTTATCTAGCAGTTGCAAAGGAAGAGCAGGACACAGGTGCCAGAGCTGTCATTGCCTGGGTGGTTGGATGGGCGTAAACTCGAAAGTTCCTTCTTGGAACTCTCCAGAGTTTCTTGAAGATAAAGGGAACACAGCATGCCCTGTCTCCAAAGAGGAGCATCCAGCAAATGCTGCAAGCTCAGCTCATGCCCTGGAAGAATGTGTTTCTAGGAGGAACCAGAAAACACAAAACCAGAGGAGCTGGACATGGAATTGTAAGTGGCAGGTCTCCAACCTGGAAAAGCAAACAATGAAGAGTGGCATGCAGCCATTTGCTGTGTGAAAGGTGCTTTTTTGCATGGAGAAGGTCTTTGGTAGCTCACTGAGGAACCTTCTTTGTTTATCTTTAGAGCTTTGAGCAAAAATGACCATGGTCCTACAGGCTTGGATTTACTCAGAGACTTCTGAACCAGAGTGTTTAGCTTATGAACTCATTGCCCAGAAGACTTGTATTTCAAGTTGAAAAATTCAGGCAGAGAAGGTAAGTGAGCGAGGCAGAGTGGGGAGAAGACTCAGCCTGCCCAGGAGAGGTCTGCATTTCCCACTTCAGTGCATCAGCTCTGCAGGATTCGGCTTTCAGTTCCTTTGAATCCATAAAGATAGATTTGGTTCTAGATTATGTTTCTTGAGTTCCTTGTAAGTGGGGACTATAAGATGAAAGGCTGACTCAGATTTTAAGAGCATGTACTGCTCCTGCAAAGAAGCTGAGTTCAGTTCCCAACATCATATGCCTGGCCTCAGGTACACACACACACACACACACACACACACACACACACAAGCACCCATGCACATTTAACAATAAAATATTGTTTTTAAAAGCAGGGACTTTGAGTTAGGCTTTTTGGTCTGGAAATTTTTCGGTTTTCTATGTTGCTTTATAAAACTACCAACAGACACGTGGAGATACGTCTAAATTCTCTATTACTCAAGCTAAAATTTCTTTCCCATCTTGCAAAGATATTTATCTTCAAACATTGAATATTTTTATTGGAAGGTTATAGGGAGCATTAACTGCCCAAAAGTAGGTGAATAAAGAGAAAAAGTCCAGACAGACATGATAAGGTGCCGCCATGTTTACAGGCAACATTGTGAAGTCAAACACTGCCTTTGCAGGATGATAGGAAAGAAGGCATGTTATAAAATGAAAGTGGATGTCATTCCTTTGAAGAAGACTCTATGAAATAATGGGAAAGTTCTGGGCTTTTGATTCTATAGCCATGGACTTTCATAATATCTCTGCTGCCATTTGTCTAACAACAGAGGAGTCGCTAATTCTGAGTAAGTGTCTACTTGTATTATTTAAAAATGAGTTTGTTAACCAGGAATAAACATTAACTAACATATGGAGTTAATTTTCAGCACAGTGACTTGGGTAATCCAATGTGGAACTAGTCTTCTCAAAGGACAACAAAAGAAGCTGGCCCTCCACCTCACTACTACTCAGAAATAACTCAAAGGGATCAGGACTCTGCACTTACTGATTCGCTGAGACAATTAAACTATATTTAAAAGAACCATAGAAATAAGTCATCATGACCTTGCATTGTCCCACGATTTCTTAGGTATGACACTGAGATGAAAAGTGAAAGAGAACATGAATAAATTGGGCTCTGTCCAATTTAAAAGCTTTTATGCTTAAATAGACATTGTCAACAGAGGGAAGAAAAAAAACCCAGGAAATAGTAGAAAATATTTATAAAATGGATGTCCAAGCATATAAAATAAAAAACCCAATAATAAAATGGCAAACATCCAATTTAAAGATAGGCAAAGGATTATAAACATGCTTTTCTCCAAAGAGAATATACAGATGGCCAATAAGGACATAAAAATGATTTACATGATTGGCCACCGGGAAATATAAATCAAAACAAGGAGACATCATGGCCACTGGAGTGGCAAGGTGTTCACAAACCTTGAAGAAATGGATCCTATATCCAATGCTGCTCTGAATGTAAAGTGTTACAGATAGTTTGAAAAACAGTGGCAAGCCTTCAAGAGGATAAATATAAAGTATTTAATTCCCATATATGCCAATCATGGAGAATTAAAAGCATATCCACACAAAGACTTATACACAAACGTCAATAACAATTTTATTCATAATAGCCCAAAGACATAAGCAACCTGTAGAAGGGGGTGTTGATTCCCTAATTGATCCTTGATTGTGTCAATAAAGACGGCGGAAACCAATTGCTGTACAAAGGGGAAAAGGTGGGATTTCCAGGTGCCAGGAGAAAGAGAAGGGACATGGAGATAGAGGAGGGCTCTTCAAATCAGGTTTTGGAATGAGGGGATATGACAACCATGTAAGGTTTTAGGGCAACCTCCGCCACTGGCAGATTTTTTTAATATAGGATAGCTGGTAAGGTTAGGGCAATAGATTCTGTGCCCAGCAATTGTCTTATTTGGCTAGCTTTAAAATATTAGAACTGTCTAGTGGTTTCCATTTGTGGGGCTAAGGTGGGCATGAGGAAAAAGAAAGAAGCTGGGGCAGTTATTGGTGGCTTGGCAATGCTAAAGATTCTGTCAGGGAACCAGCTGGCCATTGGTGGAACTATATCAAGAATGAGACCAGCAGTAGCTGATCTCAGAGCCTCGCTGGGAGCATAGGCAGAGTTCCTGGGAAAGCAGAACCCTGATTTTTAACTTTACATGCAACAGCAACCCACAGACCCACCAACTGAAGAGTGAGTAAATGAACCATGGTATCCACATGAACTGAAATATGTATGTGCTCAGCATAGAACCAACTGTTGACATAAGTTACATGGATGTGTTTTGAAATATGCTAAACAAAGGATGCCCAGGCACAAACACACCAAAATCATATATAATAGGCAACCTTTTGTAAGAAATGTCCAAAAAAGATGCTTTATTGCTTTCTGGCTAGGTAGAACATCTTATTTATAGAAAGAGAAACTAATAGGTATCTGGGCAAAGTAGAGAAGATGGGAAAAGGCAGAGTTACTCCTCTTGAGTACAAGGCGTCTTTTAAGAGTGATATTAATGTTCTAAACTTAGGTAGATCTGGGGAAGGATGTACAACTCTAAGAAGACTAAATTGTGCACTTATACAGGTGAACCTTGTATTATATAGATTAAGGCTGTTTAAAAAAATGGAGTGGGGGTGTGTGGAGATATGCCTCGGCAGTTAAAAGCACTGACTCTTCTTTCAGGGGTTCTGAGTTCAAGTCCCAGCAACCACATGGCAGATTACAACCATATGTAGTGGGATCCAATGCTCTCTTCTGGTGTGTCGGAAGACAGCTATAGTGAACTCATATACATAAATAAATAAATCTTTTTCAAAAATTAGGTCCAGGGAGATGGCTCAGCAGGTAAAGGCATTTCCTGTCAAACCTAGTGACTTGTTAACCATGATGGAAAGAGAACTGACTTCCTCAAGTTGTGCCCTGACCACCACAAACAAGCATACACACTCATGTGTGAGCATGCTCACACAAACATAAACAAAATAAATATAAAATATGTATGGCTATAAATACACACATATTTATATACCATACATACTTCAAAACCAGATAATCAGTTGCTTTAAATGCATCACACTTTATTGAAAACATAAAAGCAAATAATGAGAAATGCTGTCAGGTAACAGGAGAGAGCCCATTATATGTTAAGACACATTCAACGTATTTACAAATATTAGCCATTATTAATCCCCTTATTCTCTCTTTGCAGGGTAGGAAACTAAATTATAGGTATTTTTCAAGTGCCCCAGATACAAAATAAAATAAAAATTCAAACTGAGCCAGAGAGGTGGCTCACCACGTAAAAGCATTAGCTACTCTTTCAGAGAAAACAGGTTTAATTCCTAGCATCTACATGGAATCTTACAGCTACCTGAAACTCCAGGGAATCTGACATCCTCTTCTGGCCTTTGCAAGCATTTCTTAAAATGTGGTGCATGACATACATGTAGACAAAACACCCATACACATAAAAATAAAATAAGAATTCAGACAGGGTTTATTTTACCTTTTATAAAAATAGATTTTTTTCCTCACATAATATACCCTGATTCGAGTTTCCCCTTCCTCTCCTCCCAGTTTCTCTCCACCTCCCTTCCTAATCATTATCTCCTCTCCTTCTGTGTCTCACTAGTAAAGAAACAGCCTTCTAAGGGATAATAATAAAATAAAAGATAAAAGATGAAACAAAAATGAACACATTGGAATTGGACAAAACAAACAGAAGGAAAAGAGCCCAGGAGAAGGCATAAGAGAAAGAGAGCCATTCATTCACATAGTCTTTTGGAATCTCATTAAAAACACTAAGTGGGGGGGGGGGGGCTGGAGAGATGGCTCAGCGGTTAAGAGCACTGACTGCTCTGCCAGAGGTCCTGAGTTCAAATCCCAGCAACCACATGGTGGCTCACAACCATCTGTAATGAGATCTGATGCCCTCTCCCATGGTTTGTACAATGTACTCATATATAATAAATATAAATCTTAAAAAAAAAAACAAAAAAACTTAAAAAAAAAACCCACTAAGTGGGAAGCTACAGTATATACGCAAAACACTTGGTATACATGTGCAGGCCCTCACAGCTGCCTCAGTCTCTGTGAGTTCATATGAACTTTGATAGTGTTGATTTAGAGAGTCTTGTTCTCTTGGTGTCCTCCATCCTCTCTGGCTCTTATATTCTGCCTGCCTCTTCCTATGCAGGGTTCTCTGAGCCCTGGCGGGTGGGTTTTCATGGAGATATCCCATGAAGGGCTGACAGAGCCAAGTTTTCTTATTCTCTGCATATTGTCTGGATGTGGGTCTATGTATTTGTTCCCATCTGCTGCAGGAGGAAGCTTTTCTGATGATGACTGAGCAAGGCCCTGAGTAGTGTCATTAGGATTTATTTTTTGTTGTTGTTGCTATGTTCTTTTGGTAACAGTAGTATTTGGTTTTATCTTAGGACTCTGAGTTATCTAGCCTCGGGTTCTCGGTCACCTAAGCAGTTTTGGGTATGGGTTCCCTCTCATGGAGTGGGCCTTAAGTCAAGTCAAATATTGGTTGGTTACACTCACAAGCTTCTTGCCACTATTATCCTAGAATATATTACAGGAAGGACACCACTGTAGATCAAAGGGTTTGTGGCTGGTTTGGTATCTGTTTCTCTTTTGGTGGTTTTCAGAATACCTTCCTGTACCGAAGACACCAGGACATAGGGGGAAGGCTCTATGCAGGCAATAGCTCAACTTCTCCATGTTCAGTGACTTGCGTAGATGTTGTCTTCAGCAATGCGGCCTCACCATCAGTTTGTGGAGAGCAACCTACAGCCTGGGCAATAGCTTGGGTTGACCGGGGATTCCCATGGCACTCCTTTGGCCAATGATTCAATTAGATGCAACCCAACCCTGTACTGAAAGCTTCATCTGGTAACAAGAGATGGCCAGTTGTGGGAGTGGTGATATCAGGAGGGACAGAGAAAGTTAACTGCCATTGGCCTGAAACTCTAATACAGTAGAAGCTTCCTAAAAGACATGCATGTATGAAGGCAATCTAAATAAAATTACCAAATAGTCAGGGAGACAGAATCTCAACAAATTAGGTACTTACTCTGGAAACAATTGCAAAATATAAGGAAAAATCTATAAAATTCAGAGAAATATGGAAAAATTTAAAACGTAACTAATGATAAAACTTGTGAAAGCTAACATTTCAGTATAAAATATAGAAACACACACACAGAGTCACACCTCTCTGTATGAGATACTGCTGGTGAGGTGACACAGATCTGTTGTCCCAGAAATTGGGAGGAAATGGCAGGAGGACCTGCAGCTCAAGAGCAAGCTGGGCTACACAGAAAAGAGAAGAGAAAGGAGGGGAGGGGAGGGGAGGGGAGGGGAGGGGAGGGGAGGGGAGGGGAGGGGAGGGGAGGGGAGGGAAGGGAAGGGAAGGGAAGGGAAGGGAAGGGAAGGGAAGGGAAGGGAAGGGAAGGGAAGGGAAGGGAAGGGAAGGGAAGGGAAGGGAAGGGAAGGGAAAGGAAGGGAAAGGCAAGGAATATCGATGGGTTGCAGCTAAAGGGATTGATCTCCTGTGTGTCTACACAGCACCATGATGTGAAAAGTGTCCAGTTATAGAGTCATAAGTGAATAGGAGCCTGGAGGTGGTGTAGTCTTGCTTATGATTACTCCTGTGAGCTTGAGAGACTCATCATCCCCTGCACACCGAGATGAGACTTCTATAACATGAATATATTAACTGGGTGATTTGTAAGGTCCATATTAATCTAGACTAATCTCAAAGCCATCGTGGCCAGGGCTGGATACAGGTCTGTTAGTTTTTTGTTTTGTTTCTTGTTTTCTTGGGGTATTTTTGGGTTTTTAAAATATATATGTGAATAGATACTTTTTATTGGATATTATATTTACATTTCAGATTTTATCCCCTTACCCCATTCCCCCACCACCCAGGAACCTCCTATTCCATCTCCCCTCCTCCTGCTTCTATGAAAATGTGTCCCGACCTACCCACTGACTCCCACCTCCCCACCCTCGAATTCCGCCCCACTTGGTGTTCATCCTTCATGGGACCAAGGATCTCCTCTCCCACCTATGCCCGACAAGGCCATTCTCCCCTACATATACAGTGGGAGTCATAGGTCGCTCCCTATGTGCTCCCAGGCTGCTGGTTTAGACCTTAGGAGCACCAGTTGGTTGGTATTGTTACTCTCCTCATGGGGCTACAATCCCTTTCAGCTCCTTCAGTCTTCTCTCTAACTTCTCCATTGGGAAACCCTTGATCAGATCAGTGGTTAGCTGTGAGCAACAGCCTCTGAATATGTCAGACTCTGGCAGACCTCTAAGGAGGTTATATCAGGCTCTTGTCAGCATGCACTTTCTGACATCCACATCAGGGTCTACCTTTGGTGACTGCACATGGGATGGATACTCAGGTGGAATGGTCTCCAGATGGCCCCTCCTTAAGCTTTTGTCCCACACTTTCTCTCCATATTTGCTCCCTTGAGTATTTTGTTACTACTTTTAAGTAGGACCGAGGCATCCACACTTGGTCTTCCTTCTTCATGAGCTTACTATGGTCAGTTAGTTGAATCCTGGCTATTTCAAGCTTTTGGGTTATCCGCATATCAGTGAGTAAATACCATGTGTGTTGTTTTGTGATTGAGTTACCTCACTCACGATAATATTTTCTAGTTCCATCCATTTACCTAAGAATTTCTCATTTTTAATAGCTGAGTAGTACTCCATTGTGTAAATGTACCATATTTTTTTGTATCCATTCCTCTGTTGAAGGACATCTAGGTTCTTTCCAGCTTCTGGCTCTTATAAATAAGGCTGCTATGAACATAGTGGAGCATATGTCCTTGTTATATGTTGGAGCATCTTCTGGGTATATGTCCAGGAGTGGTATAGCTGGGTCCTCAGGTAGTGTTATGTCCAATTTTCTGAGGAACCTCCAGACTGATTTCCAGAGTGATTGTACCAGCTTGCATTCCCACCAACAATGGAGGAGTGTTCCTCTTTCTCCACATCCTCGCCAGCATCTACTATCACTTGAATTTTTTATCTTAGCCATTCTGACTGGTGTGAGGTGGTATCTCAGGGTTGTTTTGATTTGCATTTCCCTGATGATTAAGGATGTTGAGCATTTCTTAAAGTGCTTCTCGGCCATCCGAATTTCCTCAGTTGAGAATTTTTTGTTTAGCTCTGTACCCCATTTTTTAATAGGATTATTTGGTTGTCTGGAGTCTAATTTCTTGAGTTCTTTGTATATATTCGATATTAGCCCTCTATTGGATCTAGGATTGGTAATGACCTTTTCCCAATCTGTTGGTTGCTGTTTTGTGTTATTGACAGTGTCTTTTGCCTTACAGAAGCTTTGCAATTTTATGATGTCCCATTTGTCAATTCTTGCTGTTCGAGCATAAGCCATTGGTGTTCTGTTCAGGAACTTTCCCCCTGTGCCTAAGTATTTGAGGGTTTTCCCCACCTTCTTTTCTATTAGTTTCAGTGTATCTGGTTTTATGTGAAGGTCCTTTATCCACTTGGACTTGAGCTTTGTACAAGAGATAAGATTGGATTGACTTGCATTATTCTACATGCTGACCTCCAGTTGATCCAGCACCATTTGTTAAAAATGATGTCCTTTTTCCACTGGATGGTTTTAGCTCCTTTGTCCAAGATCAAGTGACCATAGGTGTGTGGGTTCACTTCTGGATCTTCAATTCTATTTCATTGATCTTCCTTCCTGTCTCTGTACCAATACCAGGCAGTTTTTTATCACTACTGCTCTGTAGTACAGTTTGAGGTCAGGGATGGTGATTCCCCCAGAAGTTCTTTTATTGTTGAGAATGGTTCTCGAAATCCTGGGTTTTTTGTTATTCCAAATGAATTTGCATGAAGAATTGATTTGGAATTTTGATGGGGATTGCATTGAATCTGTAGATTGCTTTTGGCAAGATGGCCATTTTTACTAAGTTAATACTGCCAATCCAGGAGCATGGGAGGTCTTTCCATCTTCTGAGATCATCTTCGATTTCTTTCTTCAGAGACTTGAAGTTCTTGTCATACAGATCTTTCACTTGCTTGGTTAGATTTACTCCAAGATATTTTATATTATTGGTGACTATTGTGAAGGGTGTGATTTTCCTAATTTCTTTCTCAGCCTGTTTATCCTTTGAGTAGAGGAAGGCTACTGATTTGTTTGAGTTGATTTTATATCCAGCCACTTTGCTGAAGTTGTTTATCAGGTTTAGGAGTTCTCTGGTGGAAGTTTTAGAGTCACTTAAGTATACTATCATATCATCTGCAAATAGTGACATTTGACTTCTTCCTTTCCTATTTGTATCCCTTTGACTTCCTTTTGTTGTCTAATTGCTCTAGCTAGGACTTCCAGTACTATATTGAATAGGTAGGGTGAGAGTGGGCAGCCTTGTCTAGTCCCTGATCTTAGCGGGATTCCTTCAAGTTTCTCTCCATTTAGTTTGATGTTGGCTGCTGGCTTGCTGTATATTGCCTTTACTATGTTTAGGTATGGGCCTTGAATTCCTAATCTTTCCAGGACTTTTAACATGAAGGGATGTTGAATTTTGTCAAATGCTTTCTAAGCATCTAGTGAGATGATCATGTGATTTTTTTTCTTTGAGTTTGTTTATGTAGTGGATTACATTAATGGATTTCCATATATTGAACCATCCCTGCATTCCTGGGTTAAAGCCTACTTGATCATGACGGATGATTGTTTTGATGTGTTCTTGGATTCGATTTGCAAGAATTTTATTGAGTATTTTTGCATCAATATTCATAAGACAGATTGGTCTGTAGTTCTCTTTTTTTTATTGGGTCTTTGTGAGGTTTAAGTATGAGTGTAATTGTAGCTTCATAGAACTAATTGGGCAGTGTTCCTTCTGTTTCTATTCTGTGGAACAGTTTGAAGAGAATTGGTATTAGGTCTTCCTGGAAGGTCTGATAGAATTCTGCACTAAAACCATCTGGTCCCGGACATTTTTTGGTGGGGAGACTTTTAATGACTGCTTCTATTTCTTTGGGGGTTATGAGACTGTTTGGATGGTTTATCTGCTCCTGATTTAATTTTGGTACCTGGTATCTGTCTAGAAAATTGTCTATTTAATCCAGATTTTCCAATTTTGTTGAGTATAGGCCTTTGTAGTACGATCTGATGATTTTTTTTTAATTTCCTCAGTTTCTGTTGTTATGTCTCCCTTTCAGTTCTGGTTTTATTAATTTAGATACTGTCTCTATGGCCTTTGGTTAGTCTGGCTAAGGGTTTGTCTATCTTGTTGATTTTCTCAAAGAACCAGCTCCTGGTTTTGTTGATATTTTGTATAGTTCTTTCTGTTTCTACTTGGTTGATTTCAGCTCTGAGTTTGATTATTTCCTGCTGTCTACTCCTCTTGAGTATATTTGCTTCTTTTTGTTCTAAAGCTTTCAGATGTGCTGTCAAGTTGTTAGTGTATGCTCTCTCCAGTTTCTTTTTGTAGGCACTTAGAGCTATGAGTTTTCCTCTTAGTACTACTTTCATGGAGTCCCACAAGTTTTGGTATGATGTGTCCTCATTTTCATTAAATTCTAAAAAGTCTTTCATCTCTTTCTTTATTTCTTCCTTGACCAAGTCATCATTGAGTAGAGCATTGTTCAGTTTCCACGTGTATGTGGGCTTTCCATTGTTTTTGTCATTATTAAAGACCAGCTGTAGACCATGATGGTCTGAGAGGGTGCAAGGGATTATTTCAATTTTTTTGTATCTGTTGAGGCCTGTTTTGTGACCAATTATATGGTCTATTTTGGAGAAGGTACCATAAGGTGCTGAGAAAAAGGTATATTTTTTTGTTTTTGGATGAAATGTTCTATAGATGTCAGTTAAGTCCAATTGGTTCATAACTTCTGTTAGTTTCATTGTGTCTCGGTTTAGTTTCTGTTTCCATGATCTGTCCATTGCTGAGAGTGAGGTGTTGAAATCCCCCCACTATTACTGTGTGAGGTGCAATGTATGCTTTGAGCTTTAGTAAAGTTTCTTTTATCTATGTGGGTGCCCTTGCATTTGGGGCATAGATGTTCAGAATTGAGGGTTCATCTTGGTACATTTTTCCTTTGATGAGTATGAAGTGTCCTTTCTTATCTTTTTTGATTACTTTTGGTTGAAAATCAATTTTTTTCCTATTAGATATGCTACTCCAGCTTGTTTCTTGAGACCATTTGCTTGGAAGATTGTTTTCCATCCTTTTACTCTGAGGTAGTATCTGTCTTTGTCACAGAGGTGCGTTTCCTTTATGCAGCAAAATGCTGGGTCCTGTGTATGTATCCAGTCTGATAGTCCATGTTTTTTTTATTGGAGAATTGAGTTCATTGGTATTAAGAAAAAATGATTGTTGCTTCCTGATATTTTTGTTATTAGAGGTGGAATTATATTTGTGTAGCTATCTTCTTTTGGGGTTGTTAGAAGATTACTTTCTTGCTTTATCTAGGTTGTAGTTTCCCTTCTTGTGTTGGAGTTTTCCACCAATTATTTTTTGAAGTGCTGGATTTGTGGGAAGATATTGTGTAAATTTGGTTTTGTCATGGACTATCTTGGTTTCTCCATCAATAGTGATTGAGAGTTTTGCTGGGTATAGTAGTCTGAGGTGGCATTTGTGTTCTCTTAGGGTCTATATGATATCAGGCCAGGATCTTCTGGCTTTTATAGTATCTGGTGTGAAGTCTGGTGTAATTCTTATAGGTCTGACTTTATATGTTACTTTACCTTTTTCCCTTACTGCTTTTAGTATTTTTTTTTGTTTTGTACATTTGATGTTTTGATTATTATGTGATGGGATGTATTTCTTTTCTGATCTAGTCTATTTGGAGTTCTGTAGGCTTCTTGTATATTTATAGACATCTCTTTCTTTAGGTTAGGGAAGTTTTCCTTTATAATTTTGTTGAAGATATTTACTGGCCCTTTAAGTTGGGAATCTTCACCCTCATCTATACCTATTATCCTTAGGTTTGGCCTTCTCATTGTATCCTGAATTTCCTGGATGTTTTGCGTTAGCTTTTTGCATTTTGCATTTTCTTTGACAGTTGTGTCAATGTTTCATTTCCCATGGTATCTTCTGCACACGAGATTCTCTCTTCTATCTCTTGTATTCTGTTGGTGATGCTTGCATCTATGACTGCTAATCTCTTTCCTAGGTTTTCTATCTCCAGGGTAGTCTCCCTTTGTGATTTCTTTATTGTTTCTACTTCCATTTTTATGTCCTTGATGGTTTTGTTTAATTCCTTCACCTGTTTGGTTGTGTTTTCTTGCAATTCTTTAAAGGATTTTTGTGCTTCCTCTTTAAGGGCTTCTACCTGTTTACCTGTGTTCTCTTCAAATTCTTTGAGAGTGTTATTTTTTTTCCTTCTTAAAGTCCTCTATTATCATCATGAGAAGTGATTTTAATTCTGAATCCTGCTTTTCCGGTGTGATGGGGTGTTCAGGGCTTACTATGGTGGGAGAACTGGGTTCTGATGATGCCAAGTAACTTTGGCTTCTGTTGCTTATGTTCTTGTGCTTGCCTTTCACCATCTGGTTAACTCTAATGCTACCTGCACTCACTGTCTCTGACTGGATCCTGCCTTTCCAGTTATCTTGCTTGTGTCAGACATCTGGACCAGATATCTCTGTGATCCTGTGATCCTGAACTCCAGCTGCTCTGAGTACAGTGTCTCCTCTATGATGTTTCAGAATATGGTGTCTCCACGGTAGCAGACCAGCTAGGTGTCTACTGCTTTGGGTGCAGTGTCTCCTCTAGGATGTCTCAGGATATGGGTGCCTGCTGCTCTGAGTTCAAGTGCTCCTCTAGGATGTCTCAGGATAAGGTGTCTTCATGGGAGCAGACCAGCTGGGTGTCTGCCCCAGCCACAAGACAATCAAGGGCATTGTTAACCTTACCTCATCTGCCCATGGCCTCTGGTAAGGAAGGAGCCAAGAAAATGTGGTTTTTATTCCTCCCTTTTGATAAGGGCTCTCAGAAATGATAAGCATATTTAGTCATACTGGATGTATGGATTAATAATGTACTATGACAAGCTTTGGGAAGAAAATATAAATTTGAGGACACTATAATATGAACAGTGCTTATCTTAGGGGTGGGCAGTGAGGAGGATGCTTAGTTTATTTTTATGTTTTGTCTATTCTAAAAATATTAAGAAAAATATTCATTTGTTTTGTAAACAATGACACTAAAGTATGAACTCTAACATTTTAGATTTTATGTTATGATATATTTATTATATTTATATCACCAAAACCACCCTTGGAGATATAATCATAATATCTCCAAAAGTAATTACAAATTCTATAGCCAAAGGCAGAGTATGCAGTAGCTGTTGTACAATCTGTCAGCTGATAATGCTTATCAAATCAATGGGCTTCTTAAATCTAGCATCCTGGGGACAGATGTAGGTGGTTCACCCAGCACCCAGGTTTGGATGTCATACTGTCTGTCTCAAGATGAGTGAATCATTTCTTGCAGACTCACAAGAGCTGACTATCACCAAGCAATGAGGGCATCATGCTGGGATTGGCCATAGTGGGATAATTTATAAAATGGGAATCATCTTCCATAACATAATAGAGCTTTGTTTTCTAGAAAACTAACTTATTAAAATAACACATTAAATAAGAAATGTGTCTATACCATATCCAGCCTCTCTACCCAGCCAGATCCTATAGATTCTTCTCCAGAATCTAGTCTTTTGAATCTGCCTGATCCCCGCCCCCCACCTTCCGCCCCCTCCAACATCTCTTCTGAAACCTTCAGATCTAGCCAGGTCCTACATCTAGTCCTCTAGTTTACTCTGGCAATATCTTCCTGTGCTGAAACCAATTTCTAGGCTTTCCCTAGGAACCATGCTGCCCATCACTGGGAATAGGCCCTTCCCAGACTATCTAACTTCTCCATCCATCCATATCATACACATCCTTCTCCAAGGTTTAGCTCAGGAGTTGGCCCAACTTTTCATGTACCCACCCAAATCCCCAGTAACAAAAACCTCTTTATAAGATGTTGAAAAATGAGGTCTCATATACCCAATCATTATAAGCTATTGCCAATACTCTTAGTTCCCCTCCAGAATTTGACAGTATGATCATATTGCTGAAGACAGAGTATATTTGAGTCATAGAACATGGAGAAATCAAGCCAAAACTGACCTGGAAACTTCCTCTCCACTGACTAGCTTTTATGGGGCTAGAAATTGCTTTACATACTACAGAAGGAGTAATGCAATCCGTATTCTCAGCCAACTGTGAACTCTGCAAATTATAACAGCTGGCCTGATAAGACATGCCCACTGGTATAATAATTGTGAGAATGATTGCAAGCACCAGAAGTGGTGGATACTATCAAGAAAACAGTGTTTTCTGGATAGAATGGGGCGGTTATACATACAAACTCACAGTTATTGTGACAACATGCACAAGATCCATGAAAGCTCCAACTAGGCAAAACCATAGCACAGAGCAATAGTCATAGGCATGAAATCCCATTTCTAACTGAGAAGCTATTGACATTTGATAGCTGTTGGGAGATCACAAGCCAAAGATGGATTGGCAGTAAAGAAGCAGGGAGGAAGACATGGTGGGTATGGGAAGCACATGGGGAGGAAGGTGAATATGTTCAAATACAGTACATGAAATTCTCAATGAACAAAAATATTACTTAAAAAAGAAGAAAAATATGCTCTCTAAACTCAATTGTAACTATAGAAATTCAAAAGGTTTTAAAATTTTAAATGTTCTGTAGTCCCTTATATCCTTAATGTAAACAGAAAACTCTAAAATATAATAATAATAGAAGGTGCTTAACATACATACGTGCAAATGTACACAAAAGCCAAAATAAGAGAGGAAATGGACTACACCTATAAGTGGTTTTATCAGTACTTCCTGCAAGCTTCCTACTCTGCCTTTATAATAAGTGTAAGGTTGATACTATTTCAAAATAGCTTCTCAAAATTAGATTTCTTTCACAATATCAATGGAATCTATAAAACATGCATCAAAAATCATAAAAGTGGTTGGGAGAGATGGTTCAGTAGTTGAGAGTACTGTCTGCCCTTCCAGAGGACCCAGGTTTGATGCCTTGAACTACATGTCAGTTCACAACTGTTTGTAACTCTGATACCATTTTGGTGCTCAGACATACATTTGGAAAAACACCAGCACACATTTCTTTAAGTGGTCAAAACATAAGGATATAGACAATTAATCCCAAAGGGAGACTACGAAACAAAGCATAAAATGAGCTACAAAAGGGACAGGAAGGACATTAATATAATGAAAACATGGCCACTTTGTCAAGAACAAAAAACAATTCTAAGTCTGTGTGCATGTACTATTATAGAACCCAAATGTATAAAGCACCAATAAACATGAAGCAGGATATAAGCCTCAAGGCAATCATAGCTGAGAACTTCAACACCCTACTTTCACTAATGGGAAAATCACCCAGACTCCCCAGCAGAGTTAAACTGTACAGCAGACTCCTTGGACCTAATGGATATGACAGAACAGTCCCTTAAATGCTACAGAAGACATATCATTTCCAAGACCACACAGGAAAGTAATCTAGACAGATTATAAAGCATATTTACACTGTGTACTTCTGTCTTGGATGTGTGTGACTTGGTGATTTTACAGGGACTCCCAAGCAAGTGTGCCTTGAACTTCATAAGAGACTTTGAATTTGAGCTTTTGAAAAAACTACTGGAAATGTTGGCTTTGGAAACTCTTGGACTACATGCAATTTTGAGTATTAGACTGTCACAAGCCACTGTGGGATGAGGGCTTGAGGATACTATTTGAATAGGAACTGTTCTTTACAGACATGTATGTGCAGTGCTTGGACCCCTACTGAGGGTTCTACTGAGCCCTGGAAACTTTAAGAAGTGAGACATATTTTTAAAAGTAGATCACTGGGGTTGAGGTTACTTGGTGCTATCTTGTTCCCAGCCCCCCTCCTATATCTTTCATTATTTCCTGTATGCTATGATGTGAGAATGTTGGCTACATATTGCCATAGCCATTATATTCTACCCAAGTTCATAGGACCAAAAAAAATAAAGGCTGACTCCACTGAAACCATGAGCCTAAACAAGTCCTCATACCTCATACCTAAGCAGTCTTGGGTATCTTGAATCCAGTGATACAAAGACTAATTAACTTAAATCCTGTAGTTACATATAGTACTCTAAAAAAAAAACTTTATCTCCAATCAACATAACAATAAAACATAATGTGGCAGTTTGGAATAGATCGTGAAAGAAGATGTCAGGGATGTCCTAAAATTCTGAATAAAGTAAGATGATGAATAAAAATGGAAAGTGGGAATAAGACTGCTTAAATATGTATTTCAGGTGAATTCTGTTTTAAGTTTTAGACAAGAGTCTCCCTATGCAAACCAAGTTGGCCTCAACTCACTATGCAGTCTAGCCTGCCCTCAAAATCATGACCCTTCTGCCTCACTCTACTGAATGCTAGCTAGGATGATAGACACACATCTGGAATACACACTGAGTGAATTTTAAAAGTAGTTTGTAGGCAAAATAAATTGGGTACAGAGCTGCATGATTCTATCAGTGTGAAGTTCTGGAAAAGTTTAATTTAGTTCAATGAGAAGATGATTGTGATTGCTGGAGATTGGAGAAGAAGGAAGAGCTGGTGGGGTACAAAGGAGCAATGTGGGCAACTTTTTCTAGACACGGAAGTGTTCTATAGCACGACCGCAGTGCTTATTAGAGGAAATATGTTTGGATACATTGGTAATTTTTACATGTTCTTTAGATGTTGGTAATGCTGCTTTTAAAATGATTGTCTTTAAAGACTTTAAGGATCACAGCCCAATGTGAAAATATGATAATATGATGTTGCAAATATGTGATAGAAATAAATGTGACATATTGCCCCAACATCATACCTCACAGATCTCAGGAAGTCTTCCAGGAGGTCCAGGGAGGGATTTTCAATCATTTCCCCATGTTTTATGGGTGGTCAACTTGTTCTGGAGAGAGTCCACATACTTTACATGGCAAACCCCACTTACCAGAAAGCAAGGTGCCTGCTTTTGCCATTACTCTGCATATCTTTAGCAAGATATTAATTTATTACATGCTGGCAATAGGAATTGTCTTTTGATTCCACCCTTGACGCTGTTAAATAAAGATGGGGCTTTAAGGACGTGGGAAAATCACTGTACAGGAAGAGGAAGTTGCTCTTCCAAGTTCATGTACACAGTTTGGCTTACTGTGACACTTGGAAGTGTTTCACTGTCCAAATGTTCCCATCAGCCCTCGGGCTATTTTTTCTCAGAATCTTTTTTATATGTTTTTTTTCTTTATTTTAATGTTCCACTTTCCCTTACTACCTTTAGAAGGAGCAGCTGGTTTCAATGAACATTTTGAAAGGCAACAGATTATCCCCAACAGAAATGTTCAGCCTTGATCTTGGACCCTTCTGCCTGATGCTTTGTGTCTTCTTACTGGCATTTCCCCATAAAATATATGCATTGGCTTTTTCCAGACATATTAAAAATAACAACACTACCAGCAGCAACAACAACAAAATACAAAACAAGAACCTTTTGCCAAAGGTACGACCTCCCTCCTAGTTCCCCAGGCTCGTGCTGCTAGATGAACTGTAATCTTTTCTCCCTCTCATTCCCATCCAGTTTATCATCGAGTCTTTCCAAATCCCTTACCCAGGCCCAGGCTCCCATTACCTCATATCTGCACTCTGGAGATAGCTGCCTTTTCCTGCCTCCATTCACTTTGTTTTGAAACAGCCGGGGAACAGCTGTCGAGACACCACTGATGTATCTTTTTTCCTGACACCTCTCTGTGAGGATCTGTGCTTCCCATTCCTATGATAATAAATCTAATACTCAACATCTGAACTGCTGTGTCCTAAAACTGCTCTCCGATGTTTCTCGCGTATCTTGAGAAGATCAGCTTGCTCTTGCCTTTTTAAAAGAGGTTTTTTTTTTTTTTTTTTTTTTTTAAATTTCACAGTTAGTTCTCAGCGTAACCCTAAAAAAACCTAGATCACCATCATTTTCATTGCCTGGATAAGGCAACCAAGAAATAAAACAAACCAAAATGACTTGGTCAGTCCTGATGCAAAACCTAGACCCTTCGGCACTCTGCCCTCTTACCACAGCTTCACCACAGCTTCAAATGTCAGCGCTGTCAGTGAGGGTTCCTCCACTACAGACTCTCCTTTCCCCTCTGCTACTTACAGCTGATATCTTCCAAATAACCACGTCTTCATACATCCTCTCTCAAGTCTCCCTTTCCTGGCCTGATGTCTTATTCACATTTACTTACACGTATGGATTATTGGAAAAAGCACAGCTTTTCAAAATTGTGTGTGCCTTGCCCAACTTGTAACTTAAAGTTCAATTAACTTTAAGTGTGCAGCTCGCTATATTCCTGTACTTCAGACACAGTGGTGTACAAAGATGATGTTTTCTTCTGCGAAATACCCTAAGAATAGTATTCAAACCGTCCTCCTATATACTAAAGACCTTGCACTTTAGTATACAAATACATACAAGTTAGGCAAGAATGGTTCCAACATGAAGCATCCAGAGCACAGAGCTACTTTTTCTCAGGCCAAATCAAACTGGAGTTCTTAACAGCTTACAACATATGGAAAAGAAACAGACTCTAACGATATTTAAGAATGTTAACATGGGAGCAATAGGAAGTCATTTGACATTTCTAAGAGTACTCCACAAAGCGCAACGTGGTGCTCACGTTCTGCCTAATGGGAATATGTATGAAAACATATATGTAAAAACAAAAAAGCAAATAGGCTGGAGAGAGAGTAAGAAGAGAGAGGAAATGCCTTGGCCTAGGCAGCACCATCCCCTTCTCACATTCTCTACCGAGTTTGCTCTTCCTGTTCTTAAAACAGTGCAAGCCAGAAGAGTTACTATGAAAAGGTTACTTATATCTAAGCACCACATACGTAAATACTTTTTTTCTGAAGTGATGGGGACTATATGCAACACAGCTGGGGTTAGGGATCTGGCCTGTTCCAATTCAATATTCTGACATAGTAGAATGTTACTAATCGTGCAGCCAGTGACCCATTCAGGATCGTATGCTTTGTAAACTGCATGCGTATTTGTTAACTGCTGCTACCACCTGCTGGTAAGTTTTCCAATAATCCATATTATAACAGATCTTAAAATACCAAACTATTATTCAATAAAATTCATTACTGCAACCACATTCATCATCAACATCTTCTAATTATTTTTGTGTGCTGTATCTAATTGCAAAGACTTTTGACATTGCCACATGAGTTTTGTAAGTTTAAGCTTCTGAACATTTATTTTTTTCCCCTTGAGAACTTGGTTTTCTTTCTAAACTGTCTATATCCAAGATAACATTTTATTGATTTCTAAATATACAATATGATAGTAGATTTGAATCAACCAATACCACAAGTCAATAATCTATAAGCCTGTGTGCATAGAATCATCTGGTAGACTTATTCTTAGTTCTGCTTCTGCTCACCTGCCTGATCCCCTGCTTCCAACCCATCCCCACTGCCTAGGGACTCAGCCTCTTAGTGAGGACCAACAGCACTTGTACTATTTCCTCTTAGCCCATCTCCAACTCTCTGAAACTCCACTGACCCATCGAGCCACTGACCCATAGAGCTTCTCTCTACCAAGGACCCATAGCTGCCACATGAGGTTAGGACTCAGGTAGAGGACCTTCGTTCTCCTTCCTGTCCTTCATTCTGTTTTCTCCAGATTTAACATTAGTCTATCTGTGAACTGCCAGCAGGAGTCCTTCATATAGCCCACCCCCATCCTCTAGGGCCTCAGCCTTTAGGTCATATTCAATGACTATCTTGCTCTTCCAGCTGCATCTCTCAACAAATCCTTTTAGCTCGTCTCTTTTTTTCCCTTGTGACTCCCTGACAACCTGCAGAACAGCTCGTACCAGGGACTTTACTCCCACAACACTTGGCTGGGTCTCAGAACTGGTTTCTACCAGGGATCCCATGTGTATCACCCTTGGCTGGGAACCAGGGACCCCATAGCCACCACACTTGACTGGGACCCAGAGTGGAAAATGGTAACCAAAGAATGGAACACCCATGCAACAAAGACAGGGTCAGATATCTATACCAAGCAACACTTGAAGTGTTGTAACTCCAGTTGCCTAGGTCCCAGGGAAAAACACAAACATGAAAAAAACAAGACAATATACCTCCTCCAGAAGTAAGCAACCCCATTGTAATAGGCTCTGGGGAAAGCAATTTAAATGAATGAAGCACAAGACAAGAACATAAAAATAGCAATCATGAATATGCTCAAAGATCTTAAAGAAACCACAAATTGACACCTTCATGAAGATCATGATAACACAGTTGGAAAAAAATTGAAAACAGTTCAAGACATTAAACTAGAATTCTTTTAAAAGGAGCAAAATCTCTAAAGAAAACCCAAACTGAAGTCCAACTGGAGATGGAATACTCAGGAAGTCAAACAAGGACCACAGAGGTGACCCTCATCAGCAGATGAAAGCATGGAAGAAAGAAGTCCTGATCGTGAAGACAAAAGTAGAAGAAATAGAGTGCAGTCAAAGAAAATGTTAAGACTAAAAGAATTCAGGCCCAAAATACAGGAAACCTGAGACTATGAACACATCAAATCTAAAAATAATAGGAATAGAGGAAGGAGAGGAAACCCATACTAAAGGCACAGAAGATATTTTTAACAAAATCATAGAAGAAAATATTTCCAATCTTAAAAAGAGGATGCCTTATCAGGGTAACTTTTTAAGCTTTTGATATATATATATAATACCGCTATCAGTATTCATGTAACCACAGAGATTATCTCCCCAAAAAGGAGAAGTAGAATATAGAATTACGGGGAAACAAAGGAAGAAGGGAGTTAAAGAGAAAAGGGTTAAAATGGGGAGCAGAATAGAGAAGATGAATGAAGGAGAGAGAATTTGGAGAGGGACAACTCACTTTAAGGGACACTTGGGGGTCCATGTGGAAACCTACTGTGGAAGCTTCCTAAAATATATACATATATATTTTATATGTAAAACCTCCAATGCCAGGAATCAATCATTGGCCAAAGGGGCCTGTAATGATTTGTATATGCTTGGCCCAGGGAGTGGCACTATTAGAAGGTGTGGCCATGTTGGAGTGGGTGTGGCCTTGTTGGAGTAGGTGTATCACTGTGGGTGTGGGCTGTAAGATCCTCATCCTAGCTGCCTGGAAGTCAGTATTCTGCTAGCAGCCTTCAGATGAAGATGTAGAACTCGCATCTCTGCACCATGCCTGCCTGAAAGCTGCCATATTCCTGCCTTGATGATGATGGACTGAGCCCCTGAACCTGTAAGCCAGCCCCAATTAATGTTGTCCTTATGAGAGTTGTCTTGGTCACAGTGTTTGTTCACAGCAGTAAAATATAACTAAGACAGGGCTCCTTGGAAATCTCCAAACATCTCAGCTAGCTCTCCACAAACTGAAGGTAAGGCCTTTGGCTGGAGACAACACTTACATATCTCACTAAGCTGATGTCTAGCTAAAGCCTTCACACCTACTAACTCGTGTTCTTAGTAATAGAAAGTATTCTGCATGCTACCAGAGGAGAAAGGTAACCATCAACTCAGCTACAGACCTTGTGACCTATAACAGTAACCTGCCTGCAAGATATGCTGGCACATCTCTGTGGCACAAATACTGCTGGAGTAACCAACCACTCTGATTTGATTAAAGGTCTCCCATGAGAGGCGATTCATGCCTGACACTATTCATGTGGTCAAGGACCTGAAACTGGATAAGCCATGGGGCTAGGGGAAAACAAATACTATTGTTCTACTAAAGGAGCATAGCAATGAAATGACTCCTCACAATATTCTGCTATACCCATAGATCAGTACCTTGCTCAGCTTTCATCAGAGAAACTTCCCCTTGCGAACTAACACAGAGATCCACAACTGGAAACTGCAGAGACTGTCAGATTCTGCAACACTCAGCACTACATGGGATGGCCTCAAACCCCTCCCCTCAGGGCTCATGAAGCTCCATGAAAGAGGAGGCTGAAAAACTGTAAGAGCCAGATGTGATGAGTGACTCCAAGGAAACAATGTCTTCTAGACATAACAGAACTGACGTACATATTACATTCACAGAGACTGTGTAAGGACACAGGGCCAGCACAGGCTTACGCCAAATGGAGTCCCAGTGCTGAAGTAGCCAGGCTTTCTCACTAACCAAGAAGCTATCTGCAACAGACACCTGCCTGAAGAGGGAAAATTAGTTTTCTCCAGTGGAGTCTTTCTGGTACATTAACCACACTTAACAGTAGGACCCATGCCTAGCAGTAGATGACCAAGACAAAATGAACTCAAGTGCATTTTTGTAGACTTTCTGTTGTGGCCCGAGCTGCCCCACGTTTGGGGGCCAAAAATGTTGCGGATCGCTTTATCAATGTTTGAACCCACACTGCCAAAAGCCTTGGGGGCTAAGTTGTTAGAGCCTGCACTGCCCCAAGGTGCTCCAGTCTGTGGGTTGGGGTTCAGCAAGAGAGAGAGTGAGGACGGACGTGAAGAATGGAGACCAGACAGAGAGTGATTCAATCCCATTTATTCTTCAGTCTCTCTTCTTAGTCCAAGTCCTAAGTCTTGAGTTTCTAGTCCTAGTTCCTAGTCCCTAGTGCCTCCAAGTTCCAAGTTACTTCTTCCAAGTGCTAAGTGCCTAATGTCTAATTCCAAGTTCTTCCTCCAAGTGCCAAGTGCCTAATACCTGTTCTTCCTCAATGCCTAATTCCTACTACTCCAAGTTGTACTGTAAGTTGTACTCTCTAACCTAATTCCTAGTTCCAAGTTGTACTCCAAGTTGTACTCAACTCTTCTGCCTGCCTCTCGCCTTTTATATGTCTCACTTCTAAGCCACACCTTTAAGCCACACCTTTAAGTCATGCCCTTAGGCCTTGTCTCTGAATCACACCTTAAGTCATGCCCTTAAGTCTTGGCTCTAAATCTGATCTCTAAGTCTCACATACCCAAGGGAAGATCCTGGGTATCTAAGACAAGATGTTATCAGAGTGTGCTCAGCTGTTGTAGGCTATTGTAAACAAGCCTCTTGTCAGGGTATACAGCTCAAAATGGCTGCAAGGATGATAGCCTTCTGTCGGCTCCCCACAACTTTCTGTCTCACATTCTGTTATTTGGGAATTTTTTTATTTTTGGTCTTATTGGTCTTTTGCTTATATATTAAGGTTTCTGATTTTGTGTTTCTGTGAGGTGGTGTGTGTGTATGTGTGTGTGTGTGTGTGTGTGTGTTATGGTTTTTTTTCTTTGTAGGTTTTGTTTGTCCGGGGTTTTGTGTTTGCAGAAAGTTGGATGGGCGAGGAGATGGGTGGGTTTATGAGAAGGTAAAAGAGGGGCAAGTGTGATCAGAATATGAAAACTTTATTAAAAATTAGTAAATATGGGGGCTGGAGAGATAGCTCAGTGGTTAAGAGCTCTGACTGCTCTTCCAGAGGTCCTGAGTTCAATTTCCAGCAATCAGATAGTGGTTCACAACCATCTGCAAAGGGGTCTGAGACCCTCTTCTGGTGTGTCTGAAGAGAGCCACAGTGTAGTCACATACATAAAACATATAAATAAATCTTTTTTAAAAAATCAGAAAATAATCTAATCAAAATATACATTTTTAGAAATATAATAATGACTCTTCATTTCCTGTGCTGTCCTAGCTCTTTTCTCTATGGGTTGTGAGATCTTACATAGTCTGTTACCAAATGCCATTATCTCACAACCTGAGAAGAAACTGAAAAGCTTTCACTCTGGTCAGCCAGACACTAAAGCCAGCTGAATGACCACCAGACAAGAAGGCTAAATCTATAACTCTGTATCTCAATAAAACAAATGAGATAGTAACTTAAGAGGCTGCATTCAGCAGAAAAAATATATATATTTCTAATTAAGCATGTGTAACAGGTCAATATCTCTTGGGTCAGTATCTAATGCTTCCTATTAGAAACCTAGAAACAGTGGAATAATAGAAAGCTTGGAATAACTACTTCTAAGGATGTATAGTAAATAGATTCCAGATGGCAGAAGTACTTTCCTCATGGGAGATAGAGTGTTTTCATTCTTTTCAAATGGTTCCCAATACCTCCAATCCATCTTTATACGTTGAAAGCTGGATCCTACCAGAATGTAAGTGTCATATGGGAAGGAACTTCTCTGCAAATAAAGGTTTATATGAAAGTTATTAAAACATCAACCGGTATCAAATTATCATAGTGCACCCTATAATTATATTTATGTTTTCTATAGGGTTATTTAAAGACAAACAGGAGGTACTGTGTATGAAGGCAGCATGAGAGTCTTATTCCCATAGCATGCCCAGAGAGGGCGCTATAGAGCTCACTGCACTAACAGCTGTGTATAAGTAGGTTATAAGTGCATCTGGATACTCGTGATTATATGGAGACACTGATCTTTCTGGGCACCAGGCATTGGAACTCTCCATGACCTGCTTATATTTATCCCAGAGAATCTTCCACAGTTAGCTTTACAATTACTTAACCTCTGCCACAGCAAAAAGCACAGAAACTACATGTACCATATGACAGGTAAATACATCTGTAAGACTTGAGGGATGGATGTGATTTGTTGGCTTCTTTGACCAATGAACATACACATAAATCTACTATGAGCAGTAGAGCACATGAGTTATCTTTCTGGCATGTGTCACTGAGCTGTGTTAGAAGAATACAGCTATTGGGAAGAGAAACAATGTTTTCACCAGGTAACTTTCATAGGTCTCTCTCTCTCTCTCTCTCTCTCTCCTCCTCCTCCTCCTCCTCCTCCTCCTCCTCCTCCTCCTCCTCCTCCTCCTCCTCCTCCTCCTCCTTCTCTCCCCCTCTCCTTCTCTTTCTCTCCCTCCCTCTCTCATTCTCTCCCCCTCTCCCCTCCTTCTCTTTCCCTTGTATTCCTTCCTTCCTTCCTTCCTTCCTTCCTTCCTTCCTTCCTTCCTTCCTTCCTTCCTTTTTAATTCATGTATATGTCTGAAAATCATGCCCTACTTTTTAAAGCAAAGCAATAACAAATCTTTGCAACTTGCCTAGATTTGAAGAGAAGGTAGCTGGACCTTTGGCAAACACCATGTGAAATGACTGTCTTTCCGCAGAGAAAGCTTTACCTTTTAAGATTAGGCTGATGACAGAGAACAGATACAGTTCTCAATATTCCATAAATGTTCTGTGGATTCATCTCACAAAGAATAGTAGAAGAGACAGGAGAAACTGGAGTTTGTAGGACTAATCTATGAAGTGTGAATCCTGCCTCCCTTTTCTAAGGTCCCTAAGCGCAGATGTTGTCTGTAAGACCCTTGGTTGATGGAGGCATTACTGTAGCCCTCTGGAGGGAGGAACAGTGAAACCCTTCACTTGATCAGAATTGTCTCTTGGCCTCTGCAAGTACAGTCAGTGTGAGTTTCTGCATCCTGACCTCATTTTAAAAAGAGGACTGCAGGCAATCTGTAGTGTAGCTAGCTTGAAAGCCTGAGTAAAGTATTACCTGCTTAAAGATAAGTACTGACTAACTTGTAAGTACACCTTAAAGAGTTATAGTCGGGATGAATAAAAACAGAGCAAAAAGCATCCCTGTTTTTTCTTATCAGAAAACATATAAGATCTAACATGCTTTCTGACAGGCAGAAAGCCTCCAGTGAGTTCTTTCAATATGAAACAATGACCATTTTTTGAAGGCATCAAAGTATCATTGTATCGTTAAGCTTTTTAAATTCTCACTGAATGTTGTTTTATTACTTTCCTTGATTCCAGAGCTAAGATTGTGCTTGAATGCACACACTCTCTCATGTAAACTTACTTTTAAGCATTATAATATTTCTGAATTGCAGACACTCTTAAATTTGTTTGTCCAATGAAGTACCTAATGCACAGATGTTTAGTAATGAAGGAGGCAAGATTACAAAGTGTTATCAAAAAGAGGATGGTTGCCTTGAATCATTGTATTTAATTAATTGATTAATGTATTATGTATGTGTGTGCAGAAATCAAATGGGAGGTAAGTCTTTAAATGTTGAGTATATCCTCCGAGGTCTGAATAGAATTCTCATACTACAGAAGTGAAAAATATTTTACTATCTTAGAGACAATTTCACACTGTAGACAATACAGCCCTGAAGCAACGTCATAGAACCCTTCTTCCTAGCAACTCAATCATGTCAGAAATCTGGAAGTATATTTCTCCATTTCATTCCACATTTACAGGATGTCCCAGTCATACAATCAGGGTCTTTGTATAAAGTATATGAAAAATGTATTTCCAAACACGATATTGAGACTAGTTTGGGGAGAGAATTCGTTTTATTTGAGTTTCTTCTCTTTCTGTGTCCCTCTTCTCTCCTTTTGGCTCTTTCAGCTTGGATTTTGCTCTTTCTATCTCTTTTTTTTCTCTTTCCTCCAAAGTTTCTCATTCTTCAATTAAAGTGTGACAGTACTTCCCTGATGGGCTTCAGGAGACTCAGCCTTTCTTGAAATCCAAACTGATTACTTTTGAAGACCTCAGATAAAAACCACTGCCTCTGATATCAAGAGAAACCCACTTAAACCCAAAGTTCTTGATCTAAGCATTTTATTTTTTAACTAGGAAGACAAGCAGACTATAGTATATGTATTTAGAATCTCTAATAGGAAGTCAGGAGGTAAAAGTGTCAGCACATGATACCCATCTCAACAAGACACCTATTAGTTCTGTTATTTAATGATTGAAAGTACAAGAATGGAATAAAATAAAGATGGGACAAGAGGCATTTGAAATTAAAGATGGCTACTGAGGTTGTCCTATGAGAAGTAACTAAGTGACGTAATGTGACCTGAGGGAGACAACACAGGGAAGTCTGTATTTCAGTTGATTTTCAATTTTGTTTTGTGACTTCGAAATGGATACAGTTTGCTGACCTCTGTTAGGAAAGAGAAAAATAAGATGACTTGTAATTATCTTTTATTTATTTTCCTTTCTATTTTATGTAATAAAATGTAATGTTAAAAACAATCCCAATAAAGAACAGAGTCTCAAAAAAAGAAAGAAAGAAAGAAAGAAAGAAAGAAAGAAAGAAAGAAAGAAACAAACAAACAATGACCATATTACTCCATAGGGGAAAGCTTTATTGTGTGAAGACGAGTTTATAGAATACAGACTGGGGAAAACTGAGCCAATAGTGATCGATTATTGGTTTTCATTCTGGCTGCATACTAGCTTTCCCCTGGGGCAGTTCTTTCAAATACACATGTAAAGGGCAAGCTACAATTAAGTCAGGATCTTCTGGGTTAGGTGTGGACATATTTTTTAGGGCCCTGATGATAGCAATGATTAAAAACTATTGCAGGAAATATTAAAGAGAACGGCAAGTTCCCCCACTACTCCAGGCACTGGTAGGCCACATGGCTCCAGCTGGGTGTTCTCATCTCAGCCATTCTCTTACCCAGAGCTTCAAAGTTCCCTTGGCTGGTCGCTGCCACGCCAGCCCCAATGCAATGACTGCCCTCCTTGTGGTTAGCTATCACAATTCCCAGTAACCTGGTAAAATCAAAACTCTAGAAGCTTATAATTAATCAGTCAGATTTATTTATCAATAAATTCTCAATACCCAAGATGCCACACAGTAAATTCAGAGCCAATGATGATAAAGGCTGCCCACCTAGATTAGACAAGTTACCTCAATTATTCTATCCCTATATGATATTATATCTACCTGTGGCCTTTTAAAACCACGCAGAATCTGAATCATCCTGTTTGTCCTCCATTTTGCTTCCTCCTCCCTACCCTATCTCCTCTGTCTCCATCTCTGCTACTCCTTGCTCCGCCTCCCTTTTCCCTGTCCCATCACAGGCTTCTTGTTGTATAAATACTTAAATTAATTAGATCGGGAAAATCCTGCTACAAAGAACCACTGCTCTACACAGGAGAGATGGCTCAGTATTTAAGGGCACTTGCTGCTCTTCCCAAGAACCTGAAGTGGGTTTCCAGCAACCATATCAGGCAGTTTCTTCCCAGCTGCCTATAAACTCCTGCTCCAGGGAATCCAGTGCCTTCTTCTGACCTCCACAGACAGACATTCACATATGAGCACCAGCAGCCCCATCTTTAGGCTGAGGATTGAGTATCCCTCTCACTCCAGAATTAAGTAGTACTTCTCAAGCATGGCAACTGTCTAAAGATTGTGTTAAACTCCAGCACGTTTCTTGTTTGCTGCACTTCACTTTTAAAGTGATACACACCTTTCAGTTATAAAATTAAGAAAACTCATTGTCATACCTCCAATGGCTTACAATCTAGAGCCAAGAGTCTTCCTTCCCCCTGGTCAGCCAGGTTCTGGGGTAAGGCTTGAGATACACAAAGCACGTCATAAACATAAACCAAGCATATCTTGGTCTCAGGCATGGAGACCTGGGTTTTGTACTTGTAGAAGCTGGGTTTTAGAGTTTTAAAACCTTCTCCAGGTGATTCTAAAAAAAAAAAAAAAAAAAAAAAAAAATGGCTGCTGTCTCTGAGAGCTTAAAGGGTCAAATATTGAAGATCAGTTGGCAAACTATAATTAAGGAAGAATTAGAATAAAACATTATTATTATTATTATTATTATTATTATTATTATTATTATTATTTTACCTATTCACCTAACATCCCACTTACTGTCCCCCTCCTGGTCACCCCCTCCCACAATCCTTCCCCCATCCCTCCATACCTTCTCCTCTGAGTGGGTGGGGCTCCCCTGGGTATCTCCCCATCATGGCATATCCGCACATAAGTAGCAGATGTGCAGCTTGGTCTTCAAGTGGCTCTTAAACAACTGGATCAGGGACTGTCCCAAAAGCTGTTGCCTGCACGTGGGATATGTTCTTCTAGCTGGGCTGCCTTGTCTGGCCTCAGTGAGAGAGAAAGTGCCTAGCCTCACAGAGAATAAAACCTCATTTATGGCTGATAAATGAATCTACAGAGTGGGCTTGTGGACCACAGACCTGCCAGCAGAATTTTCATTTACTTTGGGTCTGCAGTTCCAAATGGTTCTGCATTTCCCCGTGGTAACCAGGAGAGCCAAATGGTACCTGGCTGACCATTAAAAGGTAGGAGAACGTTCCCTGTGCTGTGTAGGACCTGTTCTGGTTCAAGTATTTATGTTCTTCTTTGCCCCATGGGTTCTAGATTCAGCAGTGCCCAACAGCATAGTAACTCGAGGTCACTTAGCATGATGAACACTGTTGTCATATATCAAAAATGATTGCACCTGAAAAAATAGTTAGCCTTCCCAGTAGACATTTAGATACCACTCTGGTGTAGGCATTAACAAGTGGTCCTTTCACAACTGAGCTGACAATACCAGTTATTTTGTTACATTAACAGAAAGTCAATGAATACAAATACAAAGCCTTAATAATACTGAGGACCCCTCCCCTAACAATCCCTGAGCACAGTTCTGCTTCTTGACACAGATTACTCTGTGTTTACGTTCTACCTCTAGACTGGGTTGCTTCAGAAACAGCAGTTCTTCTATAATTGTCCCAAGAAAAGGGGCTTTCATTATATAGGCAATAAGTTAAGCAGAACTGAGAAAATGTACAAGCAAACCCACAAACACTATACATTGATTCCAAAGAACCCTCAGTAGCTAATGTTTGTCTGGATTTTATCCCTTATGACCTAAATTCTTCATCATCACTTATGTGTCTGTAGGAGAGTGTTGTGGGTGCTCATGAGCAAACACAATATTGACAGGAACCTGAAGCAAGCTTGGGTCTTCTGGAAAAGTGAGACCTCTTAACTGCTGAGCCATCTTCCCAGCCCCTAAAATCCTTTAAAGCCTACTCTGCTCTATCCATGACAGATCATCTCGCATCATTAAGTAATGAAAATATAAATATCTGTAAAATGAATTACTTATTTTCATTTCCCCATTCTAGTTAATCGTAATATCTTTGTAGAACCAAAATGTTATCAAATAATGACAGTAAGGTTATTGAATTTCTTTCTTTCTTTCTTTCTTTCTTTCTTTCTTTCTTTCTTCTTTCTTTCTTTCTTTTAAAATCAGAATTGTGGTCTTTATTTTAGCTACAAAATACTTTTCTTACACAAGCTTCCTTTACTTATTTCTTTATTAAGTTTTTCTATATAGCTGATATTTTAAGGTTTGAACAGGAAATGATAAAACTATTCTGAGAGATATCAACATACACATAGCATCATTTATATCTTCCCAGAAATTATAATTTCTGTTTTTAATCTATAAAATGTGCTTTAAGAAGTAATGATTATATGTTCTTTAGTTCATAGAAAGGGAATAATCTCAGAACATGCAGCCCATCTATCTAACTTTTAAACTGCTCAGCTCTTTGTGTGTGATATTTTGTGCTAAGTAAAATGAAATGTGAAGTCAGCCCTCCTCAGCAACACATCTACCATTGTGACTGTATTTGCTAAGACGATTCTTGTTAAGAAGCCCTGCTACTTAAGGTCGAAGTCTACCATGTTGGATAGCTCTTCTGAGCTGGGCTCAAAGTGGAAGATGTCCTTTTCCAGCAGGGCTTCCTTTCTCTGACATATCTGGGGAGCCACACCCTCTACCTGAGGAAGGTCAGGCAGTCCTTGGCAAACCTACAAGTTCAACTTCCTCTTTCCCAATAAGAACCTGCCTAGCAAGTACCTGGGATTTCTGAAATGCCTCTCCATGCAAATGAGGCATTCATAGTAGTTTAAACTCTAGCCAATGACTTATATTTACCTTGAAAACTCCTTCTCACTCTCCAAGGGTCATATATAGCCTGTGTTTACCCAAATAAAGTGTGTGAGTACAAGCTGGTTCACAAAGATTGTCTAAGAGAGCTGTTTCATTAAATACCATCTAAAAGAGTTGTAACACTAAAATCCTTGGAGAACCCTTACTCCCACTCCCATCCCTGCCCCCATTCCCACCCTCACCCCATTCTTCCAGACCAGTGTGCAGGGGTGCCTGAACATCCTGAGGGGGAAAGTGGAACTTGGAAGCACAGATTCTGTTAACAGTGTGAAGGGTTTACTGAATAATTACAGTGATCCAGGTTGTTGTTGTTTTTTTTTTCTCAGATTCCATTAGTCCCAAGAGTAACCAGCCCCTGTGGTGTTGTATTGCTTAGTTATATGAAAACTGTGGAGTCAAATCTTCAGCCCTGAGTAAGGTTTTCCAAAGACCATTCCACCAGCAGTTTTTAGATAAAGGGAGGTATTTTGTCAGCTCATCCACCCTCCATGAAAAAACCTGGTGAGTCCTCAGGAAGGTTACTGTACATGAGTTAGAACCCAAATCCTGCCAAGGCAACCCTGCCTGTTTCAGTGTACCATGCTTATCTGCTGGAAAGCATTCCTCTGAAACCCTTGTGTTGCTGTTGCTCTTCATAAGAGTACCAAGATGTCAAGGCTATGGAGACTTTGTACCCAAGCCATTTCTCTGGGTTGATCAGGTAGCTTTGATTGTTGAGATAACAGCTCCTTTGGGCACAGAGAAAGCTTGTTTATTGCTCTGTAGAAAACCTCAGTGTTAACCTATTCTCAAAAGGGCATTCAACTGGCAAACAACATCACCTTAGTGAATGTGTGAGCAAAGCAAACGAGCAGAGAGCTGCCCATCCTGCTTGCAGAGACATGAGTAACAAGGTCCTGTTGCTGATCCAGAAATGTCATGTCTACTGTCAGCTTCCACAACACAATGGCAGGCTAATCGATGAGTTCATCCGAAGAGAAATCAAATCCCAGACATGACTGCCTAATTTTAGCTTGAAAATTCACAGCGTGTATCATTATAGAAACTGATTTTATTTTAATTACTCAAAAAAAAAAAAATCACACTACTTTGTAAGAGAAGAAACCAAGTAAGGTTCATAGTGGGCACCCCCACTGCTGTTCAATCAATAAATCCATTCCAGCTTTCCTCAAAACTATTCATGTCACTAAATAATCTCACTGACCTTAAAGCTAATACATAATATATTCAGATACTCCAAAGAACTAAAGGCTTTCAGTTTTAGATAAGCATGGAGCTATTAAAAGATAAAATATGTATAAAGTAATTTGTCAAAGCCAGTGACTATTCAAAACAGATAAAATGAGCTTCTACCGCTGAAAGACTTGAAGTCGGAGGTTGGATGAGCTGAAGCAATTGTTTCGTGCTAAAATAAAAATAATTGCAGATTTGAATGCAATTCTAAAAAAAAATGGGGAGGATTAGAAAGTTTTAAATGAGTGACATACTCTGCATTTAGTGTGTTGGCCAATTTCTCAATGAATTTGTAAAACTGTAAGTCTTGAGAGAGCAATCAAGCTATGATATATCTGAAATTACAGAAAGGGTCATCCAGTATAATAAGAAAAAAATTGGAAGCAATGCACTGCCAAGTTGCTCCTGCTTCTCGTACCATCAAGACTTGTTCAAGGGTTTTTCTAATATCTGACAGGCTCTGTGGCTCCCAGGCAGGCAGACTGGGGCATGCTATCCTGGAATAACAGCTATAGACCCGCTTTCTAAATTCCCACTGAAAGTCTAGAGAATGTTTTAACTTTTCCACTTCCAGCCAGCTAGTCAACGTTGGGTAAGTTATTTGTTCACTTTCTTGTTTTACTAAGTGACAGATACCCAAGGGACATTTCCTCTTATGAAAGTCATTTGGCAGACATTTGTTAAAATAAATTTTATTGTTTACAGTTTGATGCGTGTCATGTGAATTAGAATCACAACAGGATTTAATGTTTTTTTTTTTTTTTTTTTTTCATCTTGAGGATAAAAAATTTCCAAGTGTAACACTTAGTCCTAAATGGGATGGTTCCATCAAATCCTTGCCCTCAAAGCTCAAAGAACCCTGCAGAAGAGGCAGTGGAAAGATAGTAAGAGCCAGTGGGGGATGGAGGACACCTAGGAAACCAGGCCTTCTAAACACAGCAGGATAGACACACAGGTGAATGAATCATGGAGACTGTGGTAACATGCACAGGTTCAAACCAGATGGGGGTCCCATTGCTGAGAGGGGAAATGGACACACAATTCATCCTAACTCATCCTCTCCCATCCCCAACTCAGAGGCTCTAAATACTTGCAGAGAAAAAAAAATTTCCAAGAGTCTCACTGACTATACAAACCACACTTAAGGTCACACTTAAGCGGTAGATGGCCAACACAAAATGAACTCAGTGGAATTTTTCGATGTTCCTTGTCACCTAATGCTATGTCTGGGCATTATATTTACTTATTTTTTTCCCCCTCATACATCTTTTGTGTATATAATCTGGTTTCTAGTGTTATGAGATTTCAGTCTGTGTGAATGTCAGTATCTGTCTATGTGGGGCTTGTGTGTGTGTGTGTGTGTGTGTGTGTGTGTGTGTGTGTGCTCTTTCTTTGGATCTTTGTCTCCTGGTAGTTTGTTTGCTTTATCATATTCTGATTTTTTGTTTGTTTGTTTGTTTGGTTGGTTTTTTTTCCGAGACAGGGTTTCTCTGTGTAGCCCTGGCTGTCCTGGAACTCACTCTGTAGACCAGGTTGGCCTCAAACTCAGAAATCCACCTGCCTCTGCCTCCCAAGTGCTGGGATTAAAGGCGTGTGCCACCACCGCCCGGCGATTTGTTTGTTTTTATTTTATCTTATTTTATATCATTTTTTAGACACCTGTCTGTAGTCTAATGAGAGAGAATGAAAAGGTGTGGATTTGGGTGGGTGGGAAGTTGAATCAAGACAGAGCTGGTAGGAGTTGGGGGAGAAGACATTGTGTGGAAAAGAATCTGTTTTCAATAGAAAAAGAAATTTCCATGTGTTAAAAGCTATCAAAAAATGATCAGTAATTTTAATGTTTTCAATTAAGAAGTCCTTCAAATGACCACTGGCATTTCCTCCAGTATGCAAAAGAAAATCTCTTTTTCTTGTCTTCTTTATCAACTCATTCGGTGATCCTGTTTTTGATTTATTTTTTTTTTTTTTGAGACAAAGGGTGTCACTAGCCTTTAAAATGCACTCCTATTTGTTATTCAATATTCTATTTAAAACACCCCTGTCCAGCTGGAAGAATAAATTGCTTACTTTACAGGGCAAAGAGTATTTGTATTTTATCAAATTATCCAGAAGGCTAAAGATGTATACATATAATACAAAAGATACTAAAATTTGAATAGTAGCAAAAATGTTTTCATCCTTCAGTCATCAATCTGTATCTAGAGTCTTCATTTTTTAAGAGACAAAGACTCCAGATTTTCAATTTTTCAACTTATACGCAAACCATATTTTTAGTGGGTGCTGCTAAAAATATTTGTATTTCTAAAACAAACAGTTTTTGGTTCATTTCAAAGCTGTAAGCATTCAATACATGTTAGCAGTGGATGCCTGTGTATTAACTATAGGGTCTAAAGCACATCACCTCATTTCTTACATACAGTCACTGTCTGAGGTGGGAGGAACAGTTCAGCAAGGAACCAGCTGCAAGAACAATGGACCAATCTGAAGCCAGTAAAATATACAGTGCAACTAACAATTACATCAAGTCACGAAGCTTTGTCTATGACAGGTATGCTCCAAACTGACTGCTCTGTGCGGTGAAACCTACAGAAAGCTAGCTTAACAGGGAGTGGTGCTTTATTATTAACCGAATGGGGTGTACTACTCAATTAGCTACTACTTCTGGAAAAAAGTAGTAGTTAATTGAGAAGAGATGGCTTGATTTCTTTTTCTGCCGACCCCCTGCTTTTCGTTTCCTTCTTCCTTTTCCTCCCTATTGGAGGAGCATCATAATGAAAACATCAAAGTGAGGTTGTTATCACACTATCTGCTTTTCTTCATGCTAATGATTCCATGACTAACAGGGCAGATTGTCTTAGAATAACGCAGACATTGCTGACACAGAATAAACCGAGAATGCATGAGTTTATTGAGCTTAATAAATCTGACTGGTAAAACAAAACAAAACAGAACTGAGCTTAAAAAGAAAAACTAAGCCGGGCGGTGGTGGCACACGCCTTTAATCCCAGCACTTGGGAGGCAGAGGCAGGTGGATTTCTGAGTTTGAGGCCAGCCTGGTCTACAGAGTGAGTTCCAGGATAGCCAGGACTACACAGAGAAACCATGTCTTGAAAAACAAAAACAAAAACAAAAACAAAACAAAAAAACCAAACCAAACAAACAAAAAAAACCCTAAGAGAAAAATCCAAATCAATCAATACAGATACTTGAAGAAAAACTAAAACCATAAAACTTTCTTTCCTTAAGAGGCTGGAGAGATGATGCTGTGGTTAAGAGCATGACTCTTACAGAGGACCTTAAGTTTCCTTATGAAGCAGATTATGTCCACCTGGAACTCCAAGGATTACCGTGCCCCACCCCCCCACCCCTTTTGAACACCCCTGGCATCAGCCCACCAATGTGCACATACCCACTGTTGTCAAATTCCTTTCTAGAGAGAGACTAAGCAATATCTGCTCCTCTTCCTAAACTCCCAATGACAAACTGAAACACAATTCTACCCAAAGTTTACTTTGGGGAACCAATTTATAAATATTTATTGCAGTTTTCCTTTTACCCCAGCTGGCTCCCAAATAATTAAGGCAGGAATATTATATTTATTTAACAAGCTTTAAAAGCACAACAAATAGAGCAGTATTACTCTATTTTAATCCTCTATGCTAATCTGGCTACTTCCCAGCCAAAATCCCCATGACTCTTGCCTTTAGGACTAATCTGATCTGGTTCTCTGGAAGCTGTTTTCTCCGAGCTGCTGCTGGTCTTTCTCACCAAGGGGAATCCTAACTTCCTCTTCTCTCCTTTCTTCATTCCTCTGGCTGGGAGGAAGTCTAGCCTTAGAAAGGAAGTTGTTTAGTCATTGGTGGATCAGCTTTTTAATTGAACAATCAGGGAATAATTGGGTAGCAGTTTTGTAACCATATATGGGGGCATAGAAATGAGCATTTGATTAATACAAGAGTAATCTTTACACGATGAACCATACTTTATGCCTAAACACAGGTAAAGGTTTACTTACAGGGGTGTGAACACATCTTTCTTCCAACAAGCTACCCCAGGAAAACCTTTTCCTAACAGTGTTAAGATCTTCTCTGAAACCACATAGAAAGTCCCCTCCCTTACTCTTTCCTACCTTCTACCCTCTTCTATTGCCTGTTGTATGTCACCATGCCCTAATTATACAAAACCTCAGAGAGGGACTAGAGTATAAAGGTTGGCTCAAGGATCATTTCAAATCTTCCAAGCTCCCAAGAAGAATCAAGGTACCAAGCAGACCTACCTTCTCTTTCTACTCTCCAAAGATGAACTTCCTTCTGAGCTCAGGTAAATAAAGATTTTGTAGAACCCAACAGAAGTCCTAGCTTCCTTACAGGTTGTTCGCTAACCCATTAGCAGACAACCACCCACATTTTCCCTCACTCTAGAACTCACTATGTAGATCAGGTTGGCCTTAAACTCAGAGATCCACCTACTTCTGCTGAGATTAAAGGCATGGGCCATTAGACCCAACAGCCACAATTTTGTTTTCCTCCTCTATCTTCCTCATTGGAGGAGGTGTGGCCTTGTGGAAGGAAGTATCACTGTATAGATGGGCTTTGAGGCCTCCTATGCTCAGGCTCCGCCCTGTGTGGAATGAGAGCTTCCTCCTAGATGCCTGCAGATGTCAGTCTCTCCTGGATGCCTGTGGATCAAGATGTAGAACTCTCAGCTCCTACACATCATGTCTGCTACCATGCTTCCCAGCATGATGATAATAGACTGAACCTCAGAAACTGTACACCAACCCCAAATGAAATTTTTTCCCTTATAAGAGTTGCCTTGGCTATGGTGTCTCTTCACAGCAATGGAGACCCTAACTAAGATACTTTTCTTCCCCAAGTATCCCTGAAACTTAGGTTTGGGAGTCGTACTGTAGATGTACGCATTGAGGCTGGGCTCTGCAGCTCAGCATTTCGATAGCTTGTGGTTTTCTGTAAAAGTCTCCACCTATTGCAAAGAGAAGTTTCCTTGATGAGAAAAATGTTGGATTTTGTCAAAGGCCTTTTCTGCATAAATAGAGATGATTATGTGATTTTTGTCCTTCAGTTCACGTATGTCTTTAAATCCAATTATGCTCATTACATTTATTGACTATGCATAGTGAAGCACCCCTGCATTTCAGGGATATGGCCAAATCAGTTTTGGTGTATAATTTTTTTTATATATTTTTGTATTGTCTTTACATATTTTATTGAGCACTTTTAAATCTACGTTCATAAGGATACCGGCCTGCAGTTTTCTTTTATGTGTATCCATCCCTACCTGACTTTGGTATTAGAGTAACAGTAGCTTCATAGAAGGAGTTCTGTTTTTCTCATTTTGCTTTTGAATAGTTTAATAACCATTGGTTGTAGATCTTAGAAAATCTTAATTTTGCTGTGAATCCATCTGACCTGAGCTTCGGAAGACATTTTATTACTATTTTAATCTTATCATTTATTGAGCTGTTTAGGTTGTTGAGCTCTTTTTGGTTTAATTTTGGTAGTTCAGCTGAATCTAAACATTCAACTTTTTAATTTTTCATTTTTAGGTTTTCCAGCTTAATGGTGTATGGGTTTATACACTGTTCCCTTAAAATTTTCTGAATTTCTCTGGTGTCTAATGTAATGTTTCCTGTTGATTTCAGAATCTGTTCATTTGGGTCCTCTCCTTTGCTTAGTTAAGCCACGGGTCTGTCAACAATCTTTATTCTCTCATAGAACACCCCACTTAGACTCACTGATTTTTATTTTTTTGTATTTTCCTATTTTATTGATTTCTGTTTTGATTTCATTATTTCCTGGTGTTAACTAGGCTTGGATTTGAATTGGTTTCCAAATTTTTGAGTTGCATTATTAAGTTGCTTATTTGTGCTCTGATTTTGAATGTAGACACTAAGAGGTATAAATGTTTTCAATAAGCCTCAGGTTTTGTTGTGTTGTTATCTTTTCCATTCAATTCCAAGAAACTTTTCTTTCTTTCTTGATTTCCTCTTTGACCCATTCATCATACAGTAAGAATTGTTTCCATGAATTTGTGAATTTACTAGAGTTGTTTGATGTTGATTTTGTTTTATTACATTGAATAAGGCAGTTAATTCAATCCTTTAACTTGTAAAGATTTGTGTATCAGGATGTGGTCTATTTTAGAGGTATATATATATACCTCTAAAAAATATATATATTTTATGTATATGCTGCTGAGTAGAATTACTCAGTGTCTGGGTGGGATATGTTATAAATATCTGTTAACTATATTTTATATATGATGTCACTTAATTCTAATGTTTCTTTCTCCCTCTCCCTCTCTGTACAGCTGACCTGTGTATTGGAAAGTGGAGTATTGAAACCACATGTCTTTAAATCCAGTAGCACACTTCTTATGAAACTAGTTACAACAGAATCTGATTTAGGATAATGTCTTCTTGGTTAACTAGTCCCTTGACAAGAATGAAATGTCTCTCTTTAGCTCTTCTGATTAATTTCAGTTTGAAGACTATTTTGTTAGCTATTGAGATAGATGCCTGCTTGCTTTCTGTTCCTATTTGATTGGAGTAATTTTGTCTTCTGCCCCTAAGGCTGTGTTTATTGTAGAGACCACAAAAATGGATTTTGTTTCTTGATCTAGTCAGTCAGCCCATGTGTCTTTTGACTGGAGAATTGAGGCCATGGCCATTAACATTTAAAGTTATTGTTGAAATGTGTGCATTAACTGTGGTCATTATGTTGTTGAATTTTGGCGGTGTTTGTTCTCAGGGGTCCTTTCTGTTTTAGTAATTATGGTTGGTTTTATGTTTCTTTCCATAGTCTACTGGCTATGCTCATTTCCCTCTTTAGCCTGATATATTACTTCCTGTATTTTCTATAGGTTTGGTTTGTTGAGTATATATATATAAAGTTTTCTTTTTCCTTCAACTACAGTGAATTGTCTATGTAGCTGGTCTTTTGCAACTTTGTGGGTTCTTCTTTCTTCCACATTTTCAACCCCCTCACACTACATAGGAGAGGGAAAAAAAAAAAGAGGAAAGGAAAGAGATCCCTGAATAAAGTTAGAAGTTGGAAGGGGTGTGTGTGACATTATCAAATTAGACAACTTCTTGCTGATTAGGGGCACTGGATTCATTGGGGCAAGTTTGATCTTCACTGTCAGTATATCTAACTTCTTGTTGTTTCTTCTTTGTGCATGACTACTTAACAAACTGACCAACAACAATCAACAACCAATCAATAACCCACGCTACCTCTCAGGGCCCTAGCATTTATATAACCTCTGAAAAGTCCCCAGATTTCCAAGCATCACACAAGCACAGACACTATCTGCAGCTGGCAAAATCATGTCTCTGCTAAGGCATGAGGCAAATCATAGTCAGCTGCTGTGGACAATGTAACGAAGTCTTATGTCCCCACACCTGGGATTAGAATGAAAGCACATTCTTATTTCTGTGTTTTTGTAAAGAAGGCAAAATTCTTACTCCATGTCTATTGTTCTCCACCCTCTGATCACCTCTAGCATGGCTGAGTAATGACTCCTAGTATCAGTGATGAAGTGAAAGGTACGGGACATGGAGTCAGGTAACTGGTTCTCCTCTTCCTGTGTGAGTTTAGAAAAGCCATCTCTGTGCCCCAAACACTGCATCTCTAAAGTCCAAAGTTATAGAACCAAAATGAACCTCTGATTGGGGCCTTTCTTTCCCCAGCTGTAAAGTCATACTTGCCCAAATAATTTTGAAAGAGTGAAGTTAAGCCACTTAAGGCGAGAAATGTGCTATTTCAATGGCCATAACAAAATATCAGTTTCCTAGCTGGAGTAAGTTACCAGCTTAACTTTAGATTAAGTTTGCACAAGATGTTGAGCATTTCCGGAAGGAGCCTCCTGCTGCTCCCAGACCCCTTGAGATTCAATACACTGGACCTTTCTTGCTTACAATCTGAAGTTCTTTATTTATGTCAATGAAAGGAATTTCATTATCCTACAAAGTCATGGACACTTCCATTTCAAAGTATTACAATCAGTTCAGTTTTCCTATAATCATAAAGTCTTGCCACCTTCTTGGCATGATTCACAAGACAGAAAAGAGAAGGCAGAGTTCACAATCATTCTGAGCTTCCATTGTATTTACATTCCTGGACCTGATACAATTTCATTCAATTCACACTCACTAGCTGATGTCTGTGTACAATTTCATTCAATTCACACTCACTAGCTGATGTCTGTGTGAAGATACTCATGTCTTAATCCCTAGATCCTGGAACAGAGATACATGGCCAAAGGATGTTAAGGCTGCAGGTGGAATACTGTTGCTAATTAGGAACCTTAAATCACATGTGATCTTAGGCCAGGCAGAAGGGAGTCAGAAGGGACCTAAGGACCCACACTTGTTGCCTGAGAAGATGGAAGTAATGGGACAAAACAAACAAACCAAAAACAACCTATCAAAAAAGCCCACGTGAGCAGATTCTAAAATCACAGAACTGGAGGAAATAAGTCATCGCTTATACAGGCCTCAGAAAAGATCACATCTTTGCAATACAAGCTTTGATATCACCACAGTAAGTCCTAGAACTTGAGTTGAGATGAAACAGTCTGTTGTCTTGAGACGTGGCATCTATGGAGTTTTGTTAGGGCAGCCACAGGACACTAGTCCGGGACCCCAGAGCTGGCTTCAGCTGTGGAAGAGGCATGGGTACAAGGGAGGGAAACCATCCTACATTAAATCTTTGTTTTGCCAGTTGCTATGCCTTTTTGTTTTTTATGAAGGGGGAGGAAAAAGCTAGAATCAGTATTTTAACAAGCACTCCAGATAATTAGAGTTTGAAAAACTAGATTATATTTATTAGACATTATCTTAAACCATGGATAACTATATGATGCTTCTTTCTGGATTCATCTGCTAAGCAGTAGCTCTCAGCCTTCCTAATGCTGCAATCCTTCAATACAGTTCCTCATGTTGTGGTGACTAACTAACCATCAAAGTATTTTAGTTGCTACTTCATAACTCTAACTTTGCTACTGTCATGAATCTTAATGCAAATATCTGATACATAAAATATCTGATATGTGACCCCTGTGGTCACAGCCCAGAAGTTGGGAACAACAAAGCACACCAAGAACACTAGACTGTGGTGCCTTACCAAGGCTCAAATGACAAAACACATTTCTATAGTGCTAACAGGAAAACTCTGCAGGAACTTTATGGGTCTGGGCCTGCGGAGGATTCTCCTCCTTTGAAAGTTCCGACGAGTTATAAGATTATAAATATCAAATCTGTTACCTTTGAAAAGTCATTACCATTTTTTGACTAATATTCATGGAGTCATGGGAAACAAACAATTTCACTCACATAATACATTTTCTTTAATTTTATACAAAGAGAGCAACGTTCCATGTATCACAACATACATTAAAATGCTTTTTAAGCACTAATCAGTATGAAATGAAAGTAGGTTTATTGACAGGTTAACAATGACCACAGTATTATTCCTATGAGTCCTGTTGATGACATCAGCTATAACAATGCTTGAAGGGAAATATGGGCATTTTAAACTACATTTTACCTAGTGTTTCTTTCTCCACCAACTCCTGTGTACGGTAAAAGACGCACTCAAAAATACCGTCAAGGCATTGTTAGGGCATACCTCTGTCGATGACCCAGCACTGCAAACCACTCCCATTTGTTTACAGGTTTGAAATAACCAAGGAGGAAGTAAAACATTTGGTGGAAGAAAAAATGTTAATATAGACAGTTAGCCAGAGGGAGAAAATCCATGAAGATGGTAACAGGAATAAGAAAATTAGTGCAGTCAAGACAGATACACAGTATTTAAGATAACTTGCTCTGGTTAAGTCATTGTACCTCCCTCGGCAACTCCAACACTGTGAGAGGAGTAGGCACACGAGTCAGAGTCCTGCCTGTCAGTTCTCATCCAGGAATCATTGGGTCTACACTGACATTACAACGGATGTTCCACAACAATAGAAAAGTCAAATCATTGTGGTAGGTGGTTTTTTTTTTTTTTTTTTTCTCCATTAAAGTGCACAATTTAAGAAAAACGTCACCAGAGGATGCACTTTGGAAAGATATGGTCAGGGTATACAGTGTAGACAAGACAGGCACCTCCATGGTAATTTGTCTTAGTAACTAAAAGCTCATTAGGAAACACAGAAGAGAAGCAGCACCTGAAGCCTCAGCATCGTAACGAAACACTTGTGACTAAACACTTGTACCCAATGGTCTAGACAGTTAAGTGTTACTAAGAGCTGCAAAGAAGGAGCTGCTGTTGACTTAACATATTGGTTCTAGTAGAGACGAGGGCTTGTCTGGCTTGCAGTCCCGCCGCCTGGAGGGAAGGAGGATCCCAATCCTTCACGCCTCCTATACTTTGGAAAGCAGACCAGACTCCGGGGCACTCGCCTTGATGAGGTTCTGGATTTCCTTGAACTTCGGGTGGTCTTTGTCAGCTACCAGCTGTAGGAGGACAGCCTCGCTAGTGGTCACGATGATCCCAGTTCGAGCAAGACGCTAGAAAAACGAGAAACACAGACGAGAAGTGAGCTAGAAAACAGACATGACATAAAAACAGCGGAAGTGGGCCAGGACCACAATCAGGGCCTTCATCTACAGCAGTGGTTCTCGGCCATAGACGTAAATTCAGGGAGAAAGAAAAGTTTCAAACCCAGCTGTATCACAACTGTATCATGATTATTAATGGGCTAGAAACATGTAAAGGGAAACAGGAAGCCAGAGTCATGTTACCAGGCTAATCACATGAGCAAAGAGAAAAGAGTGATAGAAATCGTATCCCTATCTGTGTCAATCAGTTTTCATCTCTACTTGACACTCACACTGGGGTCTTCTGGGAAGAGGAAAACTTAAGAAAATGCCTCTATATAATTGCCCTCTAGGCAAGTCTGCTAGGCATTTTCTTGATTAATGACTGATGTTGGAGGGTCAGCCTACTTTGGGTGGTGCAAAGGCCCTGATAAAGTGAGCCTAGGTTATGTAGAAAGCAAGCCAAGTGCACTGGCTGGTTTTGTGTGTCAACTTGACACAAGCTGGAGTTATCACAGAGAAAGGAACCTCTCTTGAGGAAATGCCTCCATGAGATCCAACTGTAAGGCATTTTCTCAATTAGTGATCAAGTGTGGGAGGGCCCATTGTGGGTGGTGCCATCCCTGGGCTGGTAGTCCTGGGTTCTATAAGAAAGCAAGCTGAGCAAGCCAGGGGGAGCAAGCCAGTAAATAACATCCCTCCATGGCCTCTGCATCACCTCCTGCTTCCTGACCTGCTTGAGTTCCAGTCCTGACATCCTTTGGTGATGAACAGCAATGTGGAAGTGTAAGCTGAATAAACCCTTTCCTCCCCAACTTCCTTCTTGGTTATGATATCTGTGCAGGAACAGAAACCCTGACTAAGACACCAAGCAAGCCAGTAAGCAGTATTCCTTGGTAGCCTCTGCTTCAGTTACTGCCTTTGGCTTTCTGCCTTGAGTTCTTGGCCTGAATTTACTCAGTGATCAACTGTGACATGGGAGTTCAGATAAAATAAACCCTCTCCTCCCCAAGACACTTTTGGTCTTGGTGTTTATCTCAGCAATAGAAACTAAACTAGGGTACTAGCCCCCCAGAGGAGCACACTTCCTGGGGCTGTACTGCTTTGCCTCTCATTTCACTCTCTCAAATGGGGGCTTCTTTTGGCTTCAAGTTTTGATAAACTCTTGTGTTTTTATTTATAACACAAAAAAGCAAAAGAGGCACCACATCAGAATTTACCCTGTACAGTGCAATGAAAACAGGAGACCATGGGGAATATTAATACTTTTGCCTGGTGTTACTGCCATTGGGTACCTATTTATTTAAAAATAATCTGTAATATGGATATAATTATAACTATCCAGTCTATTTTATTAGTAGTTTGCTATCCAATGGTATAAAATAGGTGCTTAATTGCATTAAGAAAATAGGGTTCTTAAATTATTTTCTTCTGACTCCAAAACAGCACCTGATGACTTCTCATAATTAGAGCTCTGGCCTAGGAATGACTGGCAGAAGGGAAGAGCCTCAAGTGAGACTTGAGAATCTGCCCCAGGGAAAAAATGGAACCACCAGGTCTTCTGCCATTATAAACTTTTTTAGAATGACTATAAACAAGGGTTATGAGATGGAAAACTGTGTAAACTCCCTAACAGGACTGCTCCCAACAGAGAGACTTTGCCAGCTGTTCCTGTAGAACCACAGGAACTACAATAGATATTTCAAGGAGTGGGGATAAGAGGTGGGGGAGTAGCAAAGAGAAAGGCAGAGAGGAGAAAGTCAGGAAGGGGCAGGGAGAGAATCCAACATCGGGGACTTTTCCTCCTGCTGTATGGATCAGAATCTTGTTCATCTACCCTAATCATCTTTGGAGATGCTGGAAGTTGGGTCACACTGGGGTGTACAGGGCCACTTACCTAAAGACTGGGGGGGGGGGGCTAAAAATAACTGAGCAAAGAACCTATTAAAAAGGAAGGTGTGGTACAAAAAATGCAAAGCTTTTAGAACAGGCTCCTAGGTGTTTGCATAGAGGTTGCCCTCATGGATTGAGAGGAAGCTGGACAGACAATAGCATCAGCTTCTGGTGTTCTGTGCACTTCCTGATCATTCAGTCTTCAGCCCACCTTCTCCCTGAGTTTAAATGGAGCTCTGGAAGATTCCTCCTTATACCTGCAGTTAGTCCAACTGGGCCAATGAAAAAGGAAGGTTGGTTCCTTGATGTTCAACCTAAGACTATAAGTCAGTGAAGAAGTACCTAACCCACTTCATATCCGAGCAACTGAAAACCACCCATCAGTACATAAGTCAGTGATGAAGTACCTAACCCACTTCATATCTGAGCAACACTGAAAACCGCCCATCAGTACAGGGGCATCAAGTTCAAGAGAGGATTTACTCAATCTATTCTGCAACTCTTCTGAGATCAGACAAAAGTCAGGCAGGTGCAGGTTGCTACATCAATCCATTATACAATTTTGGACAATTGTTACCTCAAAGTGACACAGCCCGACAGATGGCAAGTACATACAAGGACACGTCCAGTCATTAAGTCTATGCTTGATGCTTGCTAACTAACTATACTTATTGCAAGTAAAATAAATTTAAGAGTCAATATGGATCAGGAATATCTGAAGTAGTTCCGCTCTGAGGGAATAGAGAAGAAAGGGAGCTGGCCATATTGCTGTTAACTTTCAGTTCATATATTTAAAAAAGTATTTCTGTAAAAACTTTACAAACTGCCTACAACCTGGCAGGCACTGCAAACCTCACCTGACCTCACTGCAGACACTGCATACCATCACCTGACCTCACTGCAGACACTGCACACCATCACCTGACCTCACTGCAGACACTGCACACCATCACCTGACCTCACTGTACACACTGCACACCATCACCTGACCTCACCTGCAGACACTGCACACCATCACCTGACCTCACCTGCAGACACTGCACACCATCACCTGACCTCACCTGCAGACACTGCACACCATCACCTGACCTCACTGAAGACACTGCACACCATCACCTGACCTCACTACAGACACTGTACACCATCACCTAACTTCATTGCAGACACTGTACACCATCACCTAACTTCATTGCAGACACTGCACACCTTCACCTGACCTCACCTGCAGACACTGCACACCATCACCTGACCTCACTGCAGACACTGCACACCTTCACCTGACCTCACCTGCAGACACTGCACACCATCACCTGACCTCACTGCAGACACTGCACACCATCACCTGACCTCACTGCAGACACTGCACACCATCACCTGACCTCACTGTACACACTGCACACCATCACCTGACCTCACTGAAGACACTGTACATCATCACCTGACCTCACTGTACACACTTTACATCATCACCTGACCTCACCTGAAGACACTGCACACCACTATCTGACATGCTGTGGTCACTTTCCCACTTTCAACCCTGATGCACTTTCATCTACACAGGCTCTTCTGTGTCCAGGCAAAAAGATCTGGCTCTTTCTGTCCCTTCCCAGCATGTTTCAGAGCCCACAGAATCAACTAAGCAGGACTCAAAGAGACTAAACCATGGAGCCTGTATGGATCAGAGCTAGGTTTTCTGCATATACATTATGGTTATATAGTTGGGTGTTTTTGTGGAACCCCTAACAATGGGAGTGGAGGGGTATGGGGAGTCGACAGAAGGCGGCTATCATCCTTGCAGCCATCTTGAGCCATATACCCTGACAAGAGACTTGCTTACAATAGCCTACAACAGCTGAGCACACTCTGATAACATCTTGTTTTAGATACCCAGGATTTTCCCCTGGGTGTATGAGACTTAAAGGTGTGTGACTTAAGGGCATGACTTAGAGGTCAGATTTAGAGACAAGACCTAAGGGCATGACTTAAAGGCTTTGAGGTGAGTCATATAAAAGGTGAGAGGCAGCCAGAAGAAATTATTATTAAGTATTATTAAGTATTAGACACTTGGAGGCACTAGTGACTAGGAACTCAAGACTTGGGACTTGGACTAGGAAGAGAGACTGAAGAATAAACGGTTGAATCACACTCTGTCTGGTCTCCATTCCTCGAGTCTGTCCTCACTCTCTCTCTTGCTGAACCCCGACCCAAAGACCAGAGCAACTTGGGGCAGTTTGGGCTCTAACAATTTAGCCCCCAAGGCTTTTGGCAGTGCAGGTTCCAACATTGACAGAGCGTTCCGCAACATTTTTGGCCCCCAAACGTCAGCTAGTGCGGCTCTCAACAGGGGGTATCTCTGACTCTGTTGCCTGCTCTGAGGACCCCTTTCCCCCTACTGGATTGCCTCATCCACCCTTTATATGAGAGTTTGTGCCTAGTCTTTTTGTAACTTGTTATTCTGTGTTCGGTTGATACCCTGGGAGATCTGCTCTTTTCTGAGGGGAAACGGAGGAACAGTGGATCTGGGGAAGAGGGGAAGTGGGGAGGTAGAACTGAGAGAAGTGGAGGGAGAGAAAACTCTGGTCAAGATGTAATATATGAGAGAGGAATAGAAAAAAGAATCCATATGAATGTAGAAGAAAAGTCCTGGAAATACCTTCACAGCGCACAAGATTTTTTCTGTTTGCACGGCTTTCGACCATTTGGTTCCTTTAAAAGGCTTCAAAGTCTGATCATTCCCATGGCAATAAAGTTTCCACAGGAAAGTCATGAAGACAGCTGCCCGTTGGGGTTGACCTGACAGCTGTTAAACCTTGGTTAATAAGGAAGCTTGAAAAGTGGATTCTGAGGAACTCGTGAGCTTACAAATCCTTGCTGAGGTGAGGAGCCGCCCCGTTCATTCATTAGACATCCTCCTACCCACTAATAAAACTTCCAAAGGGCATGAGGACATTTTAAAAAAGCAAACTTCTACCTATCGGACAATCATTTTATGTTCCTTACCCCAAAGCTCCAGAGTCTTTGAGGAAAAAGGGACAGAAAGACTGTAAGATCCAGGAAGCAGTATTTTCTAGACATACCAGAGAAAATGCCCATGTGAACTCAGAGCAGTTTCAACACCACACAAGACCTCTGTAAGCTCCAGACAGACAAAATCCAAGCATAGAGAGTGGAGGGTGGACACATAAATTCCATATCTGGCTGAGGAGCCATTGGTATTGAATAGCTACTGGGAGAAAGGTGAGTCAGTGCCTTGTAAAGATATGAGACCTGATAGGCTAAGCAACTACACTGCAGGGCTTGGACTCAATCCCAGGACCATAGGCTAACCAACTACACTGCAGGGCCTGGACTCAATCCCAGGACCATAGGCTAACCAACTACACTGCAGGGCCTGGACTCAAACCCAGGACCAGACGGGCAACACAAATTGGACTCTGGGGAAGAGACTTAAAAAAAAAGTAATCTCAAACTTAGATGATGAGGGTGGTGTATGGGGAGGAGTTGGAGAGGGCTGGCCATGCTTAAAATGTATTGCATGAAATTCTCAGGGGATTGAGAGAAATATTGCAATAAATAAATAAACAGCGAACGTCTACCTACAGTCCCAAGAGAGGTTCTAATCTTTCAGGAAAAACCAAGAAGGGAAGCCCACTATGTTTTGAACCAGTTGTTACTGGGACAAAGGTGGCCAGTTCCCTATGGCCTTTCATCTTCTGTCCTTTCCTTTTGCAATCTGCAGGGTACTTCAGGCTCCAGAGCTGGCACAGTCCAGAACAATGCACAAGCCAGTCTGTACCCAGAGCACTGGATGATCTCCCAACGGCAAACCCTCCGGCATTTCTTTACAATTGTTTTAAATTTACATGTCATTTAGTATCAGTGCAAGTGTGCTCAGGTGATACTGAGCCAAGCTAAAGTTTAAAAGGCAAATCTTCCAGGGTTGTTAAATATTCCAGACGCCTAATCCTTCTGAAAATTCAATGACGAAGTAGAACAAGTACCTCAAGAGCAAACATCCTGTCCATCATGCTTCTCGAGGAGGTGGCGTCAGCCACGATGTGGACCTCAATGCCTCGGCCGACCAGCTCCAGGGCAGTCTGCTGGATACATACGTGCGTCTCGAAGGAAAGAAAGGCATCGTACGTAAGAACACGGTAAACTGTCGGTGCAAAGCTTAACAGCACCATTCTGACTCTCAAGAGCTAGGCAAGCTCCAGCGTACGTCAGCATCTCCACAGGCAGACAACTGGCTTTTATCAGTGTTTTTTTTTTAACGATCACATTGAACAGACGCTCAGAACACTGTTAAGTATCTCATGACGTTCACCCTGAGTGACCTTGAGAACGCTCACTATCACCACTCAGGTGTAGGACCATTTGCACTTGGGTTTACGTCTGCATCCATATCAGGAGCACAGCTCAGAAGAGGACCCTTCAGTGCTGAGAAAGCACTGGGGCAATGGAGTCATACAGAAGCAAAGACAGGCCCGGGAAGTAATTTACAATGCAGGCCAAAAAGCAAAAACACTTTACAAATACATTAGGGCAAACCGGAAAGGACCAGAAATGGAATAATCCTTTTCATATTGAGCTTGGGCTCTAGTTGGCCAGATAGTTTTAGGTATAAATCAGCATTCTCTAGCTTTGGCTTATTCACTTGAAGATCAGGGATTATCCAGTGCCCATTACTAACAATGGCACCATACAGATGCCATCGTTGCAGGCGCTCACTTGTAGCCTCAGTAGAGGACATAAAGCAAGCAAAGCACCCTCTAAGAATTAATCATGATGAATAAAAAGCGTATGCAAAAGCCAGTGCACCTGTGTGACACAGTTACACAACTGAGCTTCCTCTCAGCAACCACAACTGAAGTAAAAATTACTAAAGTGAAGACTAAATCTCTCTGTTACAAAAACCTATTATGATCAAAACATTATTATCAAAATGTAACCATATTACATTAATGCTATTCTATTGCACTGAGTGAATAATTTTGTTCACAGTGTTTTCGATTTCAGTATTAGAAGTCAGAAATAAGCTGAGTATGTTGGTACAGCGCTGCCATTTCTGCACTCAGGAGACAGATGCAGGAGGATTGCTATCAATTCAATGTCAGCCGAGGCTACATTGTAAGTCCCATACCACCGAGCAAAGTCATCTCGAAAACTATATAAAATAAAATGTAATAAATCAACTGAAATTGGCACTAGGAATCCATGAGTACGTTTTCCCTTCATAAGAGCATGTACACACACCTAATTGAAGGACAATGAACTGTACAGCCTTGGAGCTGTATGGGTATGAGGTGTGGTACAGCACAAAATGTGCCCCCAATCAAGTCCAGGAACACATAAATAAAAGTAACCCCTTTGGGGAAATGTCTTCCAAAGCAGGCAGCAGGTGGTTCTCGGAACAGCTGAAGATCAAACGCAGCCCCGCTCACTGGTTGTCTGACTTTGGGCAGGGTATGATACCTCTATGCCTTAGTTTCTTATCTGTGGTACTGGGGGACACAAGGTCCATAACTCACAGGGTTATTGAGAGAGTTCAAGGTGTTAGCAGCTACAGGGAATTTAAAACAGTGCCATGCAGGTGGAGAACCCATAACAGGTGGTGGCCATCTTCCTCAGTACCAGCCACCAGCATCCTATAAACAAGACTGCATTCTGGGAACGCTGAGTTTTCCCACAAATGGTGCGCTCCGAACCCAAAAGGGAACTTACTTCTACTCCAAACAACACAACACTCCGGACGCCAGGAATCTCAGCTAACGCCGCTTCGACTTCAGGTAACACCATAGAAAACTTGGTCTTTGGAAGAACCAGTTTTACACCTGTTAAGTCAATTTCTTGAACGGTGCTGCCAAGTCCTTTGGGGTATTGTTCTGTTATGATAACTGGAATCCCTAATATCCGAGCTCCTTGCAACTGAAAAGCATCAAACAAAGGTGTAAAAAAACTGTGTTGAGTAGAGATATAAATACACATTGTGTTGAATACAGATATGAATGCACTTTGTGCCTCAGACAATTGAAACAAGCAAATGCAGGAGCATACCAGTCTCTGTCCCACACTAATGATGTCTCCAAAGTACTTGATGGCTGGACGGAATCGTTCCTGCATGTCACAGCAGAAAAACACAGTGCTCGGAGGTGTGAGATTTCCCAGGGTCGTAAGCTGGGGAATAAAGAAGACAAAAGTGATCTGGCATTTGTATTACAATGACATTTATTTCCAGTGGATGTCACTGCAAACAGAAAAATGTTCCTATTGTTTGCCTCAGTCAGTAAACTTACAATACAACTACAAGAAACGATCTGAATTACCACCCTCCTCCCCCCACCAACACCCCTCTTGATGGTTTATATATATGCTCGGCCCAGGGAAGTGGCACCATTAGAAGGTGTGGCCTTGTTGAAGTAGGTGTGTCACTGTGGATGTGGGTTATAAGACACTCATCCTAGCTGCCTGGAAGTCAGTATTCTGTTAGCAGCCTCCAGATGAAGATGTAGAACTCTCAGCTCCTTCTGCACCATGCCTGCCTGGATGCTGCCATGTTTCCACCTTGATGATGATGGACTGAACCTCTGAACCTGTAAGCTAGCCCCAATTAAATGTTGTCCTTGTAAGAGTTGCTTTGGTCACGGTATCTCTTCAAAGGAGTAAAACCCTAAGTAAGGCACCCCCAGAAAAGAGTATTACCCACAAAGACATCCTCCAAACTGCATCTGGTAGAAAAGGAGGGACATAACGTAAAGATGAACAATACATAAATGTTTAAACAAATTTTAATACTCTCAGAGACAAAACATTTTAGTCAATTAAAAATATGCATATATGTTTCAAAGATTTCTTTCATCTAAGGAGAAATGCTTGCATAAAATGTTAATTTTTACAACACACTTGAATAGCATTTCAGTATAAAAATATAAAGAAAAAGAAAATATCAAAAAATAGGCAGTTACATAATTTGAATATTTTTTATGCTCTTTTTTGGTGTCTTTAAAAGTATTTGCTTAATATTATTTGTGAATCTTACCTTCAAATCATAAACCTATTTACATTAAAAATGTAAATATGATAATGGTATTACAGACAGAAATTAAACTGTAAAGTAACTCATGTGAGGAAAGTAACAACTGAAAAAAATCATCTGTAGCAGAGACTGTGAAACATAGAAGCAAAGACAAACAGAAAACAAGCTGATTCATTACAAACACAAAAATCACTGCTATCAAGATAAAAGTCACTTGCAAGGGTGACTTCTGGAGTGCAGTGAATGAAACATGTGAACTGGGAAAGGAAAGGGTGGTGGGAGAGGAACCCACCAAGAGGGAATTCTCAAACATTATCAGGAGCAGGAAAGCTAATGAGTTAGTAGGAAAACAGTATTACATTTCCAAGCTTCACATCTGCATCCCAGCAACCGCTTATGTAGCAGCCTGTCAGGTGCGGGACTGCTTGGCTATCCAAACACATACACACACACACATACACACACACACACACACACACACACACACACACACACCCCTCCCTCCCGCCACTTTCTGTCTTTTCCTCTTTCTCTGCCCTTCCCCATCCACTCTCTTTCCCAATAAACTTTCTTTATACTAGGCCTATAGCACTTGTTCAGGGGAACACCTCAGCATAGGTCCACTAAGATGCTCCCCCTGCGGCAACTACACCCCATTATACCAGCAAAACATAACAGGTTTTGCAAAAATATAACAGGTAGCACATGCCAACAGTCTGGGCCCAGTGAGGATCTACTCACATGTAAAATTCACACTGACTACAGGAATTTAACTTCACTGGATACTTAAAAGCCCAAGGTGCTTTTACTTTCCACCTGCAAATTAAAGAAAGCTCTGCAAAGAATGCGGTTGTTCCGGAGAGAACCAATGCCGTTACTCTCCCTAGTCACCCACTAACCCCCCTCTCGTTGTCCTGTTTTGCATCCCCTAAAACCACCCACAGATATCAATTATTAATATCCTGGAGAAGTCTGTGTCCCAATTACACGGTTGTAGCCTCTGCAGCAGCTCAGCTCTAGACTTGGCCTTACCATCTCTGCAGGCTGCAGACTCTAGAGGAGACGATTCCTACCTGGATTAAAGGAGCCACTGAAAGAAATCTTTTATCTCCACCACTGCGGCTATCCTAACTGCTCTATGATAGCTTTTGTCTGTGTACTGGTTGCAGCCACTGCTACTTTCATCTCCCACTGGAGCTGAGACATGCACACTCCTTCATCAAGGGCAGTCCGGTAGCATACTGCATTGGAAGGTGAGAGCCACCTACCTTCCAGTTATCACTATAGAGAGAGTCCAACTCCACCAACAAAGCAGGATTAATGTGCTCAAGTGCCCTGGCTGCCTCCTCACTCTGGTTTTAAATTATACTTTTTTATTTTACATTTATTTATTTAGTATAGGTATGTCTCTGTGTGTGCAAGTTCCAGGATTTATACTAGGAGGTCAGGGGGGACAAGTCCTGGGAGTCTGGTCTCTCCTTCTAAGACATGGCCTCTGGGATTAGGTATCAGGTCATCAGGTTTGGCAACAAGTGCCTTAATCACTGGAGCCAGAGTGCCTGCCTAAGGTCTGTACTGTAGTCATTTTCAAAGCAGTGCATGTGATCTACACACAGAAGCCGAGAAGACCAATTTTTGTGTATTCAGGATTTTATTTCTTAAAGCAATCACTGCTTTCTGACTTATGCATTTTAAAATCCCAGTAACCATTAAGTCCTAGTTACCTATGCCCCCCCCCCAAATCTATGTTTTTCTTTCATAAATTTAAATAGTAAGTATCACAGTGCTACTGTGATTCCAGTAAATGATGTAAACAATTTACGTACAAGTGGCCTATGTGAAATTACAGTCATACAACTCAGCCAGACTGGCCATTCCATTTGCCAGCAAGTTTTCACAGGAAACCTGGCAAGTGTTATTAATGAGCTAACAGTCAAGCCCTGAAATGCTCACAGTTCACACAAGCTCACAGTTCACACATGCTCACATACTAACTCAGTCTACACGGTCTAACACTATAGGTCCCACACCAGACTAGCAATCTGCATCCTAAATACACAGCAAGTTAAGAGAGTTTCCACCAACTAGAAACACAGCGCTAGAGGCAGACAAATTTAGCAGCGGCAGGAACTGACAGGGGAGATGGAATAAAAGACCCAAAATACAAGAAAGCAAGCCAAACTCAGACCCACCGGCATCTGAGGAGGTAGGAACACATTATTCTAAATTAGAAAAATGTCATTCTAGTATTCATAAAGAATATATAAAAAAAAATACAAGAATATATCAAATAACATACTATTTTACAGGAACCACAAGATAGAAATGGTCAAAACATTCAGTTACCAAATGTAAAGGAATAAATCCTCGCCTAGCCAGAAATCTGGATCTACGTTCTGAGGGCAGAAGAGAAGCAACCCTCAAGCTGTCCTCACCCCACAGAACCCTTTTCAGTAAACAAAGATGTTAAAGAGTGACTTCTCTTCTTGTAGAGATGGAACTCCTGATTGTGTGAGTCTCAGACACTTCCCCATACTCTTGGAATCCGCTACAAGTGGCAAAATCTGCCTGAGGTAGTGTGAAGGCAGGAGAACCTGACTCAAGGGAAAGCTGACAAACAAAATCAGCTATAGGGTCCTCACTCATGCACTCAGTAATTCACACTGACAAATCCATGTGTGTGCTTGACATAAGAATGACCTGCACAGATCCTCAGGGTCCTACAACCTCAGGCTACCCATAAGAAAAACACCCCACACGTGAAAACTTAGGACATCCCATCAAAATATCTGACTGGTGCTTCTCGGCATGGTCAAGGTCATTCGTAATAATCAAAACCAAAGATAGCGTCATAGCACAGAGGAACCAAGGTAGCCACGGCAAATGGTTTTAACGTTATCCTGGACTGGATCGTGGATAAGGTTGACCTGAAATATCAAACAGAGAAAGACAGGAAGGGAAAAAAAAATAGTAAAAGCCAGTGTGCAGAGGCTGGAGAGATGGCTCTGTGGTTAAAGCATGCACTGCTTGCTCTTCCAGAGGACCCAGGTTTAGTTCCCAGCATGCAGTGGGCAGTTCACAATTGCCTGTAACTCTAGATCCAGGTGATCTTATGCCTATTTTTGAACTGCACTGAACTGTGTGTGTGTGCGCACACACACACACACACACACACACACACACTCATGCACACACATGCATACACACACACATACACCAAAAAAATTAAAAATAATAAAAACAATTAGAAAAACTGGTACACAGCTCAGTTAACAGTAGTATACCATGCTGGGCAGTTGGTTGTGATAGATAAACCACAATAAAATACAATATTAACAACAGAAAAGCTGGTGGGACAGAGGAATAGAAAATCTGTCTTATCTATGCAACTGCAGCATTTAAAAAAAAGTTTTAACTCTTATAAAATGCAAGTCTTATACTTAAAATAAAAATAATGGCTTCCCTGGGACACAGTAGTTGGAGATACTGCGTGACTGTAGAGATAACCTTCAGATCTAACAAGCTAGAAAAGGACACATAAAGAAAAAGGGAAAAACAAACAAACAATTCTAACCATATTATCTGCCTAATCCTGTCTATCACATAGATTCCAACAAGATGCCATTACAATTTAATTCAGTTATAATTCGGCGGGTTTTTTTAATCCTGACTCACAAATTTTAGTTAAAATTAAATTGTAGGTACCCAGAAGTATTACCAATTGCCCAAAATATACAAGTTACAACTTCAGTATGACCAAAACTACGATGACAAAAGCAGATTTGACTAAATTGTTTGAGAAGCAAAACATTTATCATTTGCACATCAGTGCAGACACAAGAAACACAAGTTACATATTATGTGTGTGTATATATATGAATATACACATTTAAATATAAAGGATTATTATAATCAGTGACTTCTGGAAACAAAAGTTTAAGAGACAGAATTTAAGTACAAAACTCTTTGTCCACTTCCCTTAGAACTGCCACACTGTGGCACTGACCTGAAATTTCGTATTGAATAGAATACCTATAGACTTTTCACAGAAAAGTTTTGATATGCCTATTACCCTGGCCGTGTGCTCTGATCACTTAACAAAATGGCCACTGGCTGGCCACTCAGGAAAACAAAACATGGCTAGCTTAGGTTAATGATTCTTACCCTTTCCAGGAACAGAAGTAGGATATGGTATCACACTGCTGAACAGTGTCCCATATTCCCCTTCAAATTCCTAACCCCAGTGCCTTAGAGAAGGACCTTCTATGGAGCTGCAGTCACTGCAGATAACCTGACTTAAGATAAAGACACCCACTAAGTAAGGTCCATAAATAAGGGGAGACGCTTATACAGAGAGATGGACAGATAAGGATGTTGGGAATTGGTTCTAATGCTTTGCCTTAATTCAGCTCTCCAAATCAGGAATCTGTATGTCCAAGTGCTGAATTTCTCTGTCCCCATTTGATTTTTGATTGATCAATAAAGAGCCAACAGACAATGGCTGGGCAAGATGAAAGAGGCGGGACTTCTAGGATCCCCTGGGAAGAAAGGGTCCTGGGAAGTAGTTAGGAACAGGAGGGAGTGAAGGCCTAAGTGTAGGCTCAAGAAGGAAAGTGGCCTAGAAGTGTCTTAAGCAGCAAAGAGAGGGGCCCTTCCAGAAGGAGCCCAGAAGGAGCCAGGGCAGCAAAGATAAAACATAGATTTAGGATGTGTTAAGTCAGGAATGCCGGAGGGGAGTGTTTGCTGGCTGCAGGAGTGTTGGAAGTGCTCAACCATTGAGCTAGTCAAGGCATATCAAAATTAAGCCCGCACACCTGAGCTCACGAATGCGTGCTTGTCTTTCATTCTTGAATCCAGAGGGCTCTGGAGGGTGGCGGCTTGAAGGGAAACCCGCCAGGAGCATATAGCGGATTAACTAATTCGCTGATACACAAGAATGCCTTGACCATGAAAGCAGACATGGGAGTGATGGTATCTATACGCCATGATCTTCCATAAACATGAGGTAGAGACAATCATAAAAAAATCCTTCCTCACACACAGCCCTCAGAAGGAACCATCCCTGCTCATGCCCTTCGGTCTAGCCTCTGGAAATGTGAGACTATCTGTGTTGTTCCAGCTCCTCAGTCAGCAGTGCTAACGATAGCCCCTGAGCCACAGTGAGGAACCTGTACGTGTTTAGGAGTGGGGAACATAAGAGGGGGGATTGTTTTTCTTTTAAAATGGGCAGCCCATTACTGTCAAGATAAGCATAACCTACTTGAGTAAGAGTGTGAAGGGAATTAGGTACCCTTAGGTCTCAACCCTGGGACAAAGGGATGAAGCATCTATTTAATGTATCAAAGTGGATCTAGCAGCCAGCTTCTCCCAGCATCCCTCAGTTCCAAGGCATGGCTGGAATACCCTGTCCTCTACTCTCCACACTTTCTTGTCCAGGGTCTAAGCTGCTCTTCCTTCAGAGGCTCTTCCCTCTGTAATCCAGCCATTTTGGCTACCAGCTCTTTCTTTTTTAACCTTTGTCTTCTTTGTGCCTGCACCTGTTTCCTTCCTTCCTCCTCACCAGGCTCCTGCTCCCACCCCCTCCCCCTCCTCCTCCCCACGTGGCAGTTCAGGGTCACTTTCACTCTGGACTCTCCCAGATGTCCCTGCCTCTGGCTATGCTCTCCCTTTTATCGAGAATAAACTTTCTCCTCCACCATATCTAGGAATACTCATGTCCTTTCTTTTCATTTCTTATTTTCATCCAGTATTTAAGTCCTAAGTGTTTCCAATCCAATTACATAGCTTCGGTAGGACCCTGACCTAGTATCAACTCATTTAAAATAGATTGATTTCCCACCCCACATACACAACCTGTGAGGATTCTAGACACAGCCCAGGCTTGTGGGTATTAGAACCTGAGTCCAAATCTCAGTTTCACTGTGTTCAATTACATAAATTTAGGTAAATCATTAACATCTTCTGATATAATTTTCTTGTCTTTAAAACAGTAAGATAAACAGTATTTTTCTTCAGCTGTGGTGATATCCAGCAAAACAAACACTTGAGTCAGCACAGGCTGAGAAGCTAAGGAGGTTAAAGACAATTTGCCATTAAGATGGCTCTAGAAACATCACTGTGCTAATTTTGTCTGCAGAATTAAGAAACTCATTCATAAAGCGCGTTTCCAGACACCACCATAAAACTCATTATTGTATGGTTTATTTTTGGCAAAACAGATTCTGAGTCTTTCCCCTTCCGATGGCAAGAGAATATTTTACTTTTGCTTTTATGACATGTGTATCTACCCTGGGTATGGATGTCCCTGGTATAACATTACCCCCCCAACCCAAAGTCTGAGCTCTCCAACTCTCCAAGGAAAATCAGCTGTGCTTACCCACTGAGAGCTGAGACCTGAAGGATCTCTCAAGATGCCTCAGGGCTGGGATGAAGGTGAAACTGGGCTGAGTCCAGAGCACAATGACATTTAAATCTACATTAAGATTCCCCACGGCTAACTAAACCTAAGGGGACAAATTCAAACGCAGGTCACAATTCCCACACTCAGATACAGTTTATTTATAGGTAGCAGCTAATTTACACAAAGGAACAAACAGATACATTGTTTTGGGAATTACTCTGCAATACTCAAAGTTTTTAAGTGGCCCATATACCTCTATAACTGTATTATCCTCCTCTATCAAACCAACAGTCTGGAGACAACACCTCGAACTCGAGATCTAGGCATCTCTTCTCAGTGCCCCTAAAACACTCGGCACCCCAGATACACCCTGCCAGTGTCTCCTCAGTCTGAGTGTGAGCTTATCCACGCATTTTCCCTGCAACACCCCTACAAGCAAGTTTCCTTTCGATAAGTTTGTATATGCTCAGCCCAGGGAGTGGCACTATTAGAAGGTGTCACCCTGCTGGAGTATGTGTGGGCTTGTTGGAGTGGGTGTTTCACTGTGGGTGTGGCTATAAGACCATCCTAGCTGCCTAGAAGCCTGTATTCTGCTAGCAGCCTTCAGTTGAGGCTGTAGAACTCTCAGCTCCTCCTGCCCCATGCCTGCCTGAATGTCGCCATGTTCCCACCTTGAAGATAATGGACTGAACCTCTGAACCTGTAAGCCAGCCCCAATTAAATGTTGCCTTGGTCATGGTGTTTGTTCACAGCAGTAAAACCCTAACTAAGACACTTCTGCAACCCCAATCTCTACCTTCCAACCAGCAAGGCGCAAGCAGACCATATTCCTTTCTTCTTTGTGTAGCTGCCTTTCCTCCTTTCTTTTGTGAACTTAACTGTCTCTTCTAGTAAAATGTTTGTGCGACACCTCATAAAATCTTACTAGAACATGAAAACTGGGTCCAAATCCTCTCCCACTTAACCACCCCTGGAACAGGTCAAAATAACCTGCCTAGGGAGGCTTGCATCTCCTGCCCTCGAAAAGTTGCCAAAGCCTTCTGTCTTATCTGGCCTGCATCCATTTTTTCCCTGCCTTCTGCTTGGGCTCTCCGTGCCCTGGACAAGGTCTGTGACAATGGCCTGCCTTACCATGAGTCTCCAACATTACACATCTCTGTCATGCAGACCTGGAAAACACCGTTTGACAAAGTACAAGAGTCTTTATAGAGAGACCTAAACTTCCACCCCATGACTCCTTCATTCATGTTCTGCCTCCTATGACTCTAAGTCTGTCAGACTGCAGACACACAAAACCATGAATGAAACATGAGCTATGTCTTCAGCTACCTGAGCCATCAGCAGACATTTAGTCACTCTGACAGGATATTTTTTTTTTTTTTTTAAAAAGGGAGTCCCTAAAAAGTTCCCATACTTAAGAACTGACAACGGATGTCTTCAAGATCCATTCTCAAAAAAATTTCTGCCAACCACAGGGGCAATGTGGCACAACCACTCACTACCCCACAAGGTCACTATCTACAGCAGTCACAGCACACAGGGAGGCATTCTAGAGTGAGAGTCTGCGAGCCGGGGCCTGCATTTGGAGAGATGCTGTGATAGGATACAAGCACAGGACTGCACGCAGAATGCACAGTCAAAGGGAAAAGGACCTACCACGTCTATCACTCCCACTTCCCCAGAAGCCACCATGAGTCTTCCTAAGTGACAGGTGTCCCTTGTCAAAACAGCAGGGAGCAGCTCAACAGAAATGAACAAACAGAAGCTTAAGTCTGGCATGCTTTCCAGACTGCTCAAGGGTGCTCTCATCAAACATGCAAAGGAAGCAGTCACCCTACAGGAGATGCTCAGACATTCCTGAGGACTTGTTCAGGTTTTGCCAGCTCTGCCTTTATAGCCAGAGAATCCAGGGCAATCTCCTAACCTTCCTACCCTATGCTGGACTCCTCAGAGAAATGAATGTCATTACTATCTCCACCAAGAAGTGAATCCAGGCCTGCATCTACCGTGCAATGCACTCAGATGCCACTTCTATGTGGAATGAACTCTCTTGAGACATAAATCACCCATGTTAGTAGAGTTATACAGACATGTTCCAGAAAATATAGTAGCAACAAAAATAAGTTGTCTTTTCTGAAAATGTATCCCCACACATAAATACATGTGTGTACATGTACATCATTTCATGTACTATATAAAACATCCTTTCATATTATCGACAACTATGCTGGGAGAGGCACATGAATGAAAGGATTACAATGACTAAAGTGAGAATATGAAATGTATTTGTAAGTACGTCAAAATATAGACATATATAACTGGTAAGCTTAAGGATTCTTGGGTTATTTAGTGAGAAAAGTTATTTGGTACTGGGTAGACTACTGCTGTTATGATTATTTTATTGAAGGAAAGTAATTAATAAAATGAGAATATGAAAGTATGTGTAAGTCCTTCAAAATACAGACATATATACAATATACATAATGTATATACAATATACAAAATACAGACATACTAAGCTTAAGAATTCTTGGGTTACTTAATGAGAAAAAAAGTATTATTTGTTGGGAGAGAAAAGAGTACTTCTATTGTTATGGTAATTGTTTTAAACAAGATTACAAAAAAAAAAAATCGATTATAAAGTATTTCAAAAGCCAGAGTGACCTAATTATAGATTGCTGTTTTAGCACGCACGCGCAAACACACACACAATTGATTTTCAGACTCTTTAATAGTTGAATCACATCTTGAAATTGTCAAAATATAAAATTCCTACCCTGGCACACAGAAAAGCAAATACCAACTTAAAAATCTAAAGCCTAGTCACAGGTAGGAGCCCCTCTCCCTCCCAAGAATACCAGGAAATGGTTGACAAAGAAGTCTGTATCTTCTACACTGCTGGGAATGGATTTGTCAAAGGTGAATCCAACATATTGGATCTTTGGCAGCAGAAATCTAAACGGATCTTTGGAAGGCTGCAGAGAGGCATCATCTAGAACTCTTAAAGAGATAAAAATGGAGAATCTTAAACACTAAGGAATGCAGCTCTGATCTGGGCAGCAGGGCAGATCGCTGCACCTCCTGCGGCCTCTCTGGCAGGTAGCCCATGAACTCTGTCCTCTGAACATATGAACTTTAATCAAGTTAAAGCATTCCCTCAGGATCCAGAGATGCTGGGGGGAGAGACAGCACAATCCAGTCTGTCTTTGAGTACAGATGATAAAAACTAAAAACTAGGGGATAAGCCTCTCAAAATGGCACTTGGATATGAAAATTTCTCTCTGCCCTCAAAAGCCACATTTCAGTTTGTCTTCCAGAGAAAAGGCTGAGCAGTTCTGCACGTAGAGAAAACTACTATACATGCTGGAGTGCCTAAGTTAACACCTATCTCCATTCCTCTCAAAACCATGTATTCGCCCGAGAATCCTCAGATTTTTAGGGGGAGGCGATTGCCTCGTATTACAGCACGGCTTTAAGCAAGATAATAATGAATAAACTCTAATCCGTAGGTACAACTTCCTCAGCCTAGGATGCACAGGCTTTCACGCTATTTAAGTGTCTACTGCAGTTCTCTTCCTAGGTAGGCACCCCGACTGTCACCAAAACGAAAGGAGACGAGAGCCACCACGGTGAAGTTTGCATTTCTGCAACTGGTTACCACAACTCCGGGAACAAGCCCTGAGGCTAACACTGCCCACGATCTGCATCACCCGTGGGGGCTGGGGGTGGGGGGAAGGAAAGAGCAGGGGCAGCCGTGGGGACCCTGCAGGCGGCTGCCGCACAAAGGCGCGGGGCACTCGGGACCACACACGTGGGGGCGTGGGCGGCCCGCGCAGGGGTGTGGGGGGGGAGGTGACCGGGCTCGGCGAGGGGCGGGACCCACCTGGATCTGCAGCGGCACCAGGCGCAGCTTGCAGCGCTCGCTCACAGCGAAGCCTTTGGGCAGGTCCACGTACTGGCCCCACTCCTCGGCGAAGAGCTGCACGACGAATTTGCGGTGCATGTCGAGCTGATCGCCGTACAGGCTCAGGAACTTCTGGATGAGCACGTCGTAGCCCGCGCCGTGGGGCACCGACGCGGGCCGCGCGAACACCGAGAAGCAGAAGAGCACCGGCACGCCGCCCGACGGCGCCCCCGCGCCCACACCGCCGCCGCCAGCCAGCGCGGCCACCGAGGGCTCCGCCGCCGCCATGTTCCCTTGCGCGTGCGCGCCGCCTCCGCGCGCCAGGCCGAGGGGCGGGCCCTGGACGCCGGAGACCCGCCCGCGCCGCCCCGGGGCTCGGCGCCTGCCACCGGCGACACGGTCACCTGTGGCGCTTAGCGCTCGGGGACCGCAGCTGGCCGGGCCTGATATGGACCGGACAGCAGTCGCAGGCCTCCACGGACGACCAGAAAAAACTGCAAATTACCATCTTCCGACCCGCGATCGAGACCAGGTCCTTCTTGATCTCGCGCTAGTTTTCTTAGGCTTCAAGAGCAAAATCGGAACTTACTGAAACTCACGGTTTTCCCTTTTTAAGTAGGTATAAAGCATCATCTTCACAATAAAACGACCCCATGGACACTATAAGATGTAACAATTCACAATAATTAGTGCAAGATTCTTGACGTCAGGTCCCAGGGATATCGGGCTCGTAAATACAAGCATGAAATTAGATATGAATTAGTAAACATATCCTTATCGAATAATGTTTTTAGTTTTGTTAGACAAGTTTTTCTTTTTTTTTTTTTTCAACTACAACTGCTATTTGGTACTGATGGTTCGGTTTCTTCAGGAAACTTAAGTACATATATTTTAAAAATTGCATAAAATGCATTTATAAAATGTGTAATTTTTTTTTACAGGGAAAGCGAGTTTTATATCTATGTGTTGACACTAGCTTTTGACAGACAGCCTAACGTTGCCTTCACGTCTCTGTATCAATAGCATATCAAATAACGTAAATAACACCATGTCGGCTGGGCACATTCTCATTCAGTAAGGTGTAATTGTGGCAAACAGTACCTCACTATGGTAGAAAAAGAACACGAATGCCCCATTTCACCGATGAATTATTCTCAACAATCTATTGTTAGAGTAATAATTGGATCCGCTTAAATAAATGATATTGGAAGGCGCCAGTGAATAGGAAGCTCCAAGTGGACATCAAAGTGACACATAGCATACAATTATCCTAACTCAACTTAGACAGGATTCTCAGGAACACAGCTAATTAGAAGCTAAGGACATTCAGAATTCAAATTCTGAGCCAATCAAGAAATTTGATTATATGGCGTTGATGAATATGTTAATATACTTCAGAAGCAAACCCCTCAGTGGATTAACACAGTGAATAATTGATTCTTGCTTTTCCTGTTAATCAGCAACACTGACACCCTCAATACTCTTCTGCCACAACCTCCATTCCATCTTTTAGGCACCACACTCTTCCTATTGCCCGTTTAGTCTTAGTTTTAGATTCTTTTTGTTGCCCCAAACTCTAACCCAGTGCTTCTCAACCTTCCTAGTGCTACCACCCTTTAATACAGTTCCTCATGTTGTACTGACCCCCAACCATAAAATTATTTCATTATCACTTCATAACATTATTACTGTTGTGAAACACGGATGTAAATATCTGATATGCAACCCCAAAGGGGTCAGGACCCACAGGTTGAGAACCATTGCTAAAACTGTGTACATGCACAAAGGCTCACATGTTTTCTTAAAAGCCCTGCCTTTAAATACCATCCATACACCTTGACTTCCAAACTGGTATCATGCATGTTCCCAGTTTTGATCTCCAACTAGAAAAGTATTTTTTAATGTTTTGAGTTGGGAACTGAGTAGATATCTCACATTAAACATGACAGGCAGTACTCTTGATTTCACTTCTTCTAAAAGATTTGCCTCCCCTGTTATAGCCAATAAAATAGTGACCCCATTTTATTCACAGAGTATAAGTTGTCACTTAATGTTCTCCTGTTTCTGTTTCTTCCTTCCCTAACCTATCAATGAGACCTGATGCTCCAAATCCCAAGTCTTTTTATCCATATCAGTGCCACTGGCCCAGATCAAAACACCATCCTCATCTCTTTCCTGTTTATAACCAATCACAAGTGGTGACAGGATTTTACTCAGATGGCCCTGTTTAAGTCACTTACCACATTTCATTTGTATGCAGTATGGATCCATATCTTCTAGTACACAGGAAGTGTGTACTAGAAACAGGCGGTGAAATGAAGAGGGCAGAACTTTAAAGAATTTATAAATAAAGTCAGGAGATTGGAGGGAATATGTACAAGGAAGAAATGGGGATGATAAAAGTAACAAAAACCTAGACTTCTCAAGCTCAGGATCCCGTGTCTGGAATGAAATGCCCCTGGGAAGTCTGAACGTAAGGTCACAGGTTGCAGAAAAATAATCAGTGACGTAGTATAAGACTAGTAGAAATTATCGAAAGTAACGAACAGGGGTTAAAATGTGTAAGGTCAGTTTGGGTCATTTGTGAGTCCATGTGAAATAATTTATCACCTGCCATCGGAATTCAGAAGAGAGAAGCAGACTGAATGTCAAACAGCGCTTCCTGGTCAGAGTTTGGCATGCCAGTGTTTCATGCAGTGGAGTTTTGGAGTGAGGTGAAACCACCACTGGCAGGCTGATAATAAACACCACTACCAACACCTATGGCACACCGGCAGCCCTGGCATCTCTCAATTTTTTACCAACGGTGACCAGGATCATGTCAGTGGGAATGAGTCTCGTGGTAGCTCTAACAAGTGTTTGAGAAAACTGTGGAGCAAGTTAATTATAAGAATAAAGGAACTGAGTGATAGTTTCAAAGCACTGATGCACTAGGGGGAAAAAAAAGGCAATTGGTAATTAGAGGTGGAGTCTGAGAGGCAGAGGCCACTTGAACAATACTGAGAGTCTACATCCCCCAGTGGAAAGACAAGAAGCTGTGAATGAGAAGACTCTCAAAGATTAAACTCCTCTTACTGTAAATAGATTTATTTTTGGCTGTACTGGGATTGAACCCAAGGCAAGTATTCTACAACTTAGCTACATCCCAGCCCTCACCACCACCTCCAGGAACCCTGTAATAAAGGCATGGGAATGAACACCTGGGAATGGGTACAAGGTTTTGTATTTCATGGTCATATTCCCCAAAGAGAAACTACTCCAGAAAGTGTGTTACAACCTATTTAAGCTTATCCCTGACTAACTTACAAGTAAATGAGACTCAGACTATGGTTATTTTATTTGGCTTTGACAATTACTGGGGGTAACCCCTTATCTACTTTTCTAAGTACTGGCCTGGCTACCACCTCTCCAGCGGTGTACCTCAAATACTTGCTGTTTCTCCAGCCCATATGTTCATGGTCCATCTCCTCTCATGGTGCTGCTGTAAGGGCTGGTGACTCTCTGAACTGGACTCAAATAATATGCAAAAGCAAAGAGTGTTTTATTCTGCAGAAATTCAGTATGCTGGGGTTTACCATTTACCAAGATGGAGACACACAGGTGAGCTTGCAGGCCCAATTTAAAGCACATTAGGGGAGCTTTTGGGAGGAGTAGGTGGTCTTTATCTTGATGGTTGGCTTGATCTCTAGGGATGTGGGGATCTTTGGGACTGGCTAGGGCTCTGGGGACATTCCAGAACCTTTGCTGGGTTTTCAAGGCTGGAAACGATTGCTGACTCATTGCTCTTGCCTCAGGCCAGGTGGCAGGGCAGCTTCTGATTGGCTGCCCGCACCAGTGGTTTTTTTTTTTTTTTTTTCCCAGTAACTTGCCCAGACTTGCCCAGTTCTGTAAACAGAAATTTAGGCCTAGTCTCCCAACCTGCAAGTTTGAAGCCTGTCATGGAGTCAGCCTGTCTCAGTCCTCTCAGTGTTCTCTTCCCTCCCCCTTGTGGTCTCTGGATTCTTCACCCCCAACCAAGTAACTCAAAACCCACCTACCTCTAATCACTGCAGTAACTGGCTGTAGCCATTTTCATTTAACCAATAGTTTTAAATTAAGGAACAAGGTTTGCATAACAAATGCTTGTAACCATGAGAATTCACTTCTACCTAGGCCTAGACCTTCAGGTACAGAATTTAGCATATTAGTACATTGTAACAGAACAAACCTCAACAGAAAGCACACCATACCCAGAGAAAATGAAAAGTATATGACTGACTCCTGTAATTCAGCAGTAAGAGACACATGACACAGTTAAAAGAGGATGAAAGATTACTTGCCAGAAGAAAGATAAATGAACAAAAAGCACACAAATGTGTGTCACCAGAAGTCAGGAAGGCACAAATTCAATATACACAGTGTTTTATCTCACAGACATTAAAACAGTTAAAAAATCAAACAATATGTACAGATTCCTGTTCCTTTTGGATCCTGGAACCCTGGTTAAGGGCAGACAGGGAATGAAAAGGGACAGACACACAGACACATATTCAGTGAAGCTAAAATAAGATGGGGTCTCTAACTGCAACCCAGAACCTCTCTGTTTGTGTTTATTGGGTGCAGCACAGGGGGAAGGGCTGGCTAGTCTCCACAGGAGGTCTGCAAGTGAGTATTTCTCAGTGCTATCTTGTCACACTGACAGAAAAGTAATTAATATATACGCATAAAGATACAAGCAGGATCCGAAAATAAAGGAGTTGATTGAGTGTTCGTATCTTTCTGCGACACTTACCCACCTACTGTTTTTGAATGTCTTCTGTCCATGTAGAGTGAAAATTATAAAGGCCATTTTATAAAATATGTGTAGATTTTTCCGCCTTACAGAACTCGGAACTGAAAATAAGATTTCAGGCCTTCACATTCCAGGTGAAGGACACTTGCTGGATTACATTCCCCAAGCCTCACCCAAGGCAGGAAGGCATTCCTGACTACAGATAAAGATGTTATCACCTAGGTGGGGCCATAGCCCTATAGCCGGAAAAAGTGACTCTAGATCATTTGGGCTAGATTCTCTGAAATGTTCCACTGTTCTTGGTTACCCCTCCCTTGGTCTTCCCAGTGCTATGTTCAAAATTTGTAAAACAACCAATCATGTGTAAGCGCGCGAAAATGCCTTCCTCCCCCCACCCCATGCTATAAAAGACCCTTTAACCCACCACACGTGGCCAAAAACCCTGCTCTTGGAGCTAAAGAGCATGTCGTTTTTGACCGCCGGCTCCTCCCCTAATAAACCTCTGCTGATTGCATCCAGGTATGGTTTCTTGTGATTTTTTGGGTGGTCGCGATTCCAGAGGCTTGAGGAAGGGTCTCCCGAGTATGGGGGTCTTCATTTGGGGGCTCGTCCTGGATATGCGACCACCTTAATCCAAGAACCACGCTGGGAGGTAAAGGGACACCGCGGTTTTTTCTGTCTGGTTGTTGTGTGACCTTTTGTATAAATTGCCTGGTTTTTCATGTACTGATTTCTGGTTTTTCATGTGCGGGTTTGCCTAAATCGTCTGATTTCTCGTGTGCTAGGGTTGCCTAAATCGTGTGCTGTTTTGTCTAGGTTTGTTTAAGTTATTTGGTTTCTGAGTTGTTTGTGCCCGTCTGTCTGAATTATTTGGTTTCTGAAAAGTGCACTTCGGTTTGGACTGGCAGCTGTTTCTGTCTCGTGAGGGGCAGTAAACCATTTTTGTTTCGAGAGGAGACAAATGAGTGATTAGCAGACGTGCTGGAGAGTCACTAGCTGCTGCACCCCCAGAGACGTTTGGGGGTTCATCTAGGTGCCGGGGAGGACGTGGAATCCCTCTAGGCTGGCACAGGTTTGCATCTAGGTGCCGGAGAGGATGTGGAATCCCTCTTGGCTGGCACTGGCGATTGAGACGGGTTTTTTTGTTAGTCTTTTTGTGTGTTAACAATGAAAACTAGAGAGAAAAGGTCAGAAATGGCCACCGTGGTAGTTGTGCTCTCATGGCAGTGTGTCTATTTTTGGGTTGTTCATTGCTGGTATGTTAGAAATCTGTTAGACTTGGTCCAGCATAGGCTGACCAAGTTGTCTGAATCTGTTAAATCTGAATCTGTGAAGACTGACCGCGTTGTCTGGTTATTGGAGTCTTACTTGGAAGGCGAGAGGACTTCCAGAAGGTCAGGGGATCTGACCGTTGGATTTCAGGGGGAAGGTGAGAGGCCTTCCAGAAGGTCAGGGGATCTGACTGTCAGGTTTCAAGAGACTGAGCGCTCCTACTTGGGAGAAGACGTGGAATCCTTCTCCATCTGGGGTCGTGACCAAATGTAGTTAAGTGTTATTTGTGCCACCCGTGGCAGGGGTGAGCTATCTGTGTTTTATGTACTACCCGTGAGAGGGGTGAGCTATTTGTGTTGTTTTTTTATATGTGTGTGTCTTTTCTTGGCAAATCATCTGTGTGTTAGCTGTTAATCTACTGTGTTAAACATCTTGAGTTAAAAATAGGTAACATGATTGCCGGCAGAGAGAGAAATGAAGCCGCCGGTACAAGAATACAACTGCAGAAAGGCGGGCAGGTCCTTTAATAAGGGGCAGCTACCTCGGTTCGTGCTCGCGGTTCGTGTTCCTACAGCCTGCCTACCGCATGTAGGGAATGCTTCAGGTAACAGCACATGGAGGGTGCCCTCACCCAGCCCGCTCACCCAGCCCCCACTTGGCGGGCTACAACTCGTGGTTCCCCAGCACAGCAACAGCGTGCAACAGCTACCTAGTTTGGTATTCCTGGCTGTACTGGGTACCTTGAGGTCACTAGTGCAACAAATGGCGGTTTTCCACCTGCCGCCTATGAAGATAGATGAGAACCCAGGTGATAAAAGAAAAAAGAAAAAAAAACCTGGCAGTGGAGCCAGGACAGCTAGACAAACAGCCACAGCAAGATTGTTCACCTGAGAGTTAATTTTTTTTTTTTTTTTTTAAAAAAAAGAGAGACAAGAACTGGTTAAAACTGCTTACTTAATTTAGTTTAAAACTTACTTGTGAGGCAGTCTTGATTTACACAAGAAAAACTGATAATTCGCTCTGCTCTGTGGCTAGGAGAAGGACACCAGCAGAAAGCAAAAAAAAAAAAGGGGGGCCAGCAGTTTTTTTAGCTTCTGTAATAAGGAAGTTGATAATAATTTTTTCCCAGTTTAATAAATAAAAGAGTGTTTTGTTTTGTTTGTTTGTTTGTTTTTCTAAAATTACAGCTTAAAAGTTACAGGCTGTCCTGAGTCAAATATATATATATATATATATGCATGCTTCAGTTTTGATAAAATTTCTAGCCATTACTGTTTGAGTCAATTTCATTATATGAAATTTTCATTAAGATTTTGTTCAAAGATGAGAGTTTTGACGAGATAAAATTAAAGAAGTGGTGAAGACTTGTGCTCTTATGTTAGACATAAAAATGTTTACTTTGTTGTTCTTGTATATCACTTCTACCAACGTTTCTATTTTGTTAAAGGTTAAATTCAAATAAGTGTCAAATGTAACTCAAGTTGCCTTTTAAAAATTGTTAATAACTGTATGAACCTTCAACATCTTAATAATCCTTGCTGTGAAATGCTACAGATAAGGTAAAAGCCTTGCTTTCACAAGACCTTTGCAGGTTCTGGTCTTCAGATTGGGGACCCCGTCAATTGATCAGGCCGTGGTCAGCAGCAGGTCAATTTGGAGCAGATTTGACTGAGACCTCCATGTGACAGAAGGTAAGGGACACCCAGAGGCCCACGCCAGATTCCGCTGATAGGTCTTGAGAGAGAAGATTATATGAGACCCCACTAAGTTTGATCAGGACACATGAGGTTAAGCAGAGATCAGATAAGTTACCCACAGCCTTCTAGACTAGCTCATAGAGACATTCTGTCAGTGTAGACAAGGCTCCAGAGGCTACAGAGACTACAAGATAAGTCATTGAAAGATTTAGGAAGTATACTACATATTAAAATGATTGATGGTAATAGCAAGTGAGAGAAGATTTAAAAGAAAGGAATAGAGAAGAGGAATAGAGAAGGTTTAGTGTAAGTCTAGAAGAAAAGAGTAGAGAAGAAGAATAGAGATCAGTTGCTGTGAGTCCAGAGGAATCGAGAGGAATAGAGGAGACTAGAGAGAGGTGAAGAAAGAGAAAGGTGACAGGAAAGAATTTACAGAAAGCAGAAAAAAGGGATTCCAATCAAAGAGAGATAAAACTCTTTGAAAAAGACCAGTGTGCGCATTGCAAGTGAAGGAGCCAGCTTCAGGGTCCAAGAGGGCCCTAACAAATAGAAGCCAGGGCCAGAAAATCCCAGGCCTCGAAAAACACCCCAAGTGACGGGGCAGCTTGGAGCCACCCAACTTTTGATAGACACAGGGGCTTCCTCCAGGCCAATGGGTCAAAATGTATTCATGGACTACCCGAAAATGGTGGACTAAGAGATGGGCTGGGTATCCCATTCATTTATGGTCATCCTAGACTGTTCCTACCCTCTGTTGGGTTGAGACTTACTCCCCAGGATTGGGGCCCAGACAGGCTGCAACTAACTGACAAGAACTCACAGGTAGAGGAAAGGCTCCTCCTACTGACTCCAGCCGGGAGCCGAGGTAACGTGCTTTACAGACGGGAGCAGTTTTCTCCATGCTAGTCAGACTACTGTGGTGGACACAAATGTCATCTGGACTGACTCCCTACCCCTGAGATCATCGGTGCAGAGAACAACCTTGGAACTTGGGGCTGACAAGAAAGCTAACATCTGCATGGACAACAGGTATGCTTTTGCCACAGCCCATGTCTGCAGGACTACATACCAAGAGAGGAAACCCTGATGAAGCCGGCAACTGTGAGTACTCGTTGCCCAGGACACCAAAAGAGAGGAGACTCAGTGGCCTGAGGCAATAACCGGACATATCAAGTGTCTTGTTCCAGCCTGTTCCAGTTGTGGGCCTAAGTGATGGCCTCACTTAAAGCACAGAGTTAGAAAAAGAACTCAGATTGCTAGCCATCCTGCCAGATACTATCTAGAGAAAAAGAGACAATGGTGCACACAAGAAGGGAGAACTATACTCCCCAGAAAGCAAAGGATTTACCAGGCTAAATACACAGATGGACTCTTAAGATATGAGTACAACCAAGTAGCCAAGAGACTTAAAGCGTATAAGGGACCTTAGGTTCTGAGCCAGAGAAATAATAAGACTTAGAGTAAATAAGAAATACCTAGGAGAAAACAGCCTAGAATAGGGACCTTCCCGAGGTTTCAAGTGTCCTAGGTAATTAGATCAGAGAGCAGTTTTAAGGTAAGTCAGGAATTGTCAGAGATATTAGAAGATCCACTGTTTATACTGTCTCCAAAGCTCAGGACAGGTAGAGAGAATATACAGAACCCTAAAATTAAACTACCCTTGGGAACTGGCGCTGGCTAGAGTGTCCCTTGTCCTTGCTCCATACCCAGAATGTCCCTTTTGTGTGAGAAATGATTTTTCAGGCTACTAAGAGACTTCCTGGTGCTGCTGACCATCTGACCTCCTTGAAATCCACCAACATGTGCCTGAACATCCAGACGCCAGAGCAACCTCCTGCTGTTTAGCTCAAGGTCATCTGCTATACTACAAGGCCAAAGAGGGCCCTGACTCCTGAGACATCCCACCCTAGAGGCACGGGGGCAATGCTGCCTTAGAGGATGGGGCTTAGTGTGTATACACCCAAGGTTAAATGACAGCTTGTGATTACAAGATTGAAGTTGAAATGTGAATCTAGAGTTATATAAATTTGTTCCTTTTGCAATTTCTCTTTATTATTTATGTGATTTTATGTATATGTAGACAGCTATGTGCCACAAAATGTGTAAAAGTCAGAAGACAACTTTGAAAGTAGTTTTCAAAAAAAAAAAAAATGTTTTGAAACCCCTAGTCAATAAAATAGGGCCCAAGAAGCCCTGTTAACAAATACTTAGTTCCTAAGATTGATAAATAGTGAGCTTGCAGTCAAAGATTATTATATACTTGTCCAGCTAGTTCCCGCAGGTACTCTTGAACTGAGTTTGAGATACACCCTAGATGATTCTGCAGAGAGCCTATTTTCCTTGACTCTAGCTGTTACACTGTGACTAGGAGTGGCCATAGGTATAGAGACAGGTGTAACTACATTGATACAGACACCTCATTACTTTCATCAGCTGAGAGCTGCCACTGATGTGGATTTGAGAGCCCTAGAACAGTCAGTAACAAAGTTAAGTTGTTACTAGACTTGCTGTTTCTTAAAGGAGAAAGTCTGTGCTGCTCTAAGAAAAAATATTACTATTATGTAGACCATTCAAGAGTGACCAGAGAGTAAATTCAGAGAAAGGTTACACCAGAGACACAGAAAGGCACAGCAATGTTGATTCGAGAGTTGGTTCAATCCTCCCTTGCTGGACCACTTGTGATTTTACTTTTGCTTTTAACCATAGGCCCCTACATTTTAAATAGATTAGTAACTTTTGTTAGAGAGAGAATAAATGCTGTTCAGCTTTTTGTGTTGCACCACCAATATAGGACTTTGGGTCAAGAAAATAGTAATTATGACACTGGAGTTTAAACTTTTCTAAAGATACAAATAGGAAAAAGTGGGGTTAAAAATAGACTTATTAATAATTGAGTTTTTATGATTAAAAACATAACCAAATTGGAAGAGGTGAGGATGTAGAGTGAAAATTATAAAGGCCATTTTATAAAATATGTGTAGATTTTTCCGCCTTACAGAACTCGGAACTGAAAATAAGATTTCAGGCCTTCACATTCCAGGTGAAGGACACTTGCTGGATTACATTCCCCAAGCCTCACCCAAGGCAGGAAGGCATTCCTGACTACAGATAAAGATGTTATCACCTAGGTGGGGCCATAGCCCTATAGCCGGAAAAAGTGACTCTAGATCATTTGGGCTAGATTCTCTGAAATGTTCCACTGTTCTTGGTTACCCCTCCCTTGGTCTTCCCAGTGCTATGTTCAAAATTTGTAAAACAACCAATCATGTGTAAGCGCGCGAAAATGCCTTCCTCCCCCCACCCCATGCTATAAAAGACCCTTTAACCCACCACACGTGGCCAAAAACCCTGCTCTTGGAGCTAAAGAGCATGTCGTTTTTGACCGCCGGCTCCTCCCCTAATAAACCTCTGCTGATTGCATCCAGGTATGGTTTCTTGTGATTTTTTGGGTGGTCGCGATTCCGGAGGCTTGAGGAAGGGTCTCCCGAGTATGGGGGTCTTCATCCACTTGTCTCTGTGTAGTGTAGCCATCTGTCACTGCATCCAAGGTAGCAGTAATTCTGACCTGGTCTGCTATTCCTAGCTGTCATATTTTCTTTTCAAAGAATTTGCTTTCAGAACACATTTCTATTTTAGTACATTCACTTCTCCACGATCATCCTTTGAGGATAGAAAGTGTTTATAATTTATTATGTTTTGAATTTTGGCATTTCTATGTATTGCATCAGGATGTTTCTGTCTAGCATGGAGTCTGGTTTATTTTTCAATAAATAGACTCCTGGCATGGGAAGAAAACAAATCCAACTTATAAATTCTTTCCTAAACTGGAAAATCCTATTGTCTACCAGATTTATCTTAAGGTCTTGAAATTGCCCACCCTCAGCTTGTCATACCTCTACTCAATCATTATTTTGCCTTTCTTTTGATACTTCAGCTGTTACTTGTGTGCAATTCTTAGTCACTCTATTGTTGCTCAATTGTAAGTGGTCATGCCACCTTTGACAAATGCCATTTGTGACTGATACTTTTTGATGAAAGATTGGCAGAGCCTTTGAAATCAGCCCAGCTCTCAGTATCCATGGCTCCTGAGAAGCTGACAGGAACAATCTTGGTGCTATCTGAGAATATGGATCTGCCCCCCCCCCCCCCCATCACCAGCACCACCAGCACCAGAACCAACACCACCATTAATACCAAAAACAACCCCGAAAACCTCTCCTACCTCCACCAATATCACAAATGCCCATCATCACCATCCACCACCCACCACAACCACCACCACTATCCCCACTACCACCCACCACCACTACCACCACAGTCCCTACCACCACTATACCACCACTATCACCACCAGCCACCACACACCTCTGCCACCACCAACATCACTATCACCACCCCACCTCCCCAGCCTTTATTCTACACTCACCCCACCTTTGCACCAACGTCTCATTCTCGGCTGGATTTTCCTCGCTCTCTTTTCAAGTGAAGTCTTTGTACTAGATTTGAGGAGGTGATCGTGCATCTTGTCTTCTTTTTCTACAAGTCTCAACATATTTTTATACTCCTCAAAGATAGCCTTTTAAAGAGTGACTTAGTTTCTTCTTCGATTTGCAGCTTACCTGACTCCGGTACAACTGACTTCCTCTATTTGTTCACTTGCACCACCTATGTCAGTAACTGGTGGTCAGCTTAGTTGTCAATCTCACGGTCGTGCCCATGCCGATTATCAGCTCTGTGGCCAGCTTCCTAGGTTTCTCACAAGGATTCATCATATCAATAGTTGCTCTTACGTACTTTGCAAACAGGTATACCACAGCTCCCAAAGCACTTCAGCCTTCTGAGTCTCCGCCCCACTGTTTTCACCCATCTTCTTGTCTTCTTTACTTCATTGGTCTTCCATTGTCTGCCTTAAATGTCCACATTGGCAGCACTCATGCGTCTTTTCTTCTCTCTTCACTCACTGGAAATCCAAGACACGATCCAGCTCCGTAACTCACCTGCTACTACAAACCACGTTACCTCCTTCAGAACTACAGACTCGTAAATCTGTCTTCATAATTCCCCTTCTCTTGGATCTCTCTAGAACTTCCCAGATGTGTCATGTTCAGAGTAGAGCTGTGACTGTCATCAAAGTCTTCCCCTACATTAGAAGGTAGTGCCATCCATAACACATAATATAGCTCAAAGATGCTGAGTCAGCCTTGTTTTATGCCTCTCACATCCCTAACATCTGCCAGCTCCATTCTTTTTCCCACCAGTCCTGTGGGTATTGCTTTTCTCTAACCCCTTGTGGCCACTGCCCTCAAGGCTTATCTGTCCTCTTTGGATTGCTGCTAAGTGTTTTTTTCTTTGAAACCCTGACTTTTAATCCACACTGAACACAGCAGAAAGAACTGTTGAAAACATTCTATGTCTCTATGTCAAGTCCCTCTGCTGCCTTGTCTTGGCCCTGTAATGTGGTGTAAGGTCCAGCTATGCCTTTCCCTCCTCTCTCTCATCCCTTCCTTCACTCTTTAGTGCGGAGCCACAGTGGATTCCTGAAGAAATGCCCTATTCCAAAGCCCCATGCTTACTCTTCCAGTAAGGCATTTCTCAAGATTTTCTTATGTTAGGCCCCTTCTCAGCCTTCAGGTTTGTTTGGAGTAGATTCTTTTCATTGAAAATTATTATATTCATGTTCTCTTAGCACTTACCACCCACTCCTCAACTTGTTCCTGAGTTTAGTTATGTGTACACAGGGCAGGGTTGAAAACGTGACCAACTCTTGCATCCAAGTACCCTCAGCAGCGCCATGCCTGTTAACCAATATGAACCTAAGGAATACTCATTGAGCCAAGAAGTTCATATGTAGAGTCAATTAATTTTTCTTTCAAGTTCAAAAATTTTAAGTGTCTGGTTTGAGTAATTTGAAATAATATCTAGTTCTGTAAAATATTGCAATATAGTTATATCTTACAAGTTATAGTTATATTCTCCAAGTAAACATACATTATTTACAATATGTATTTATTAAAATAATCAATTACCCATGAATTTCTTTGCAAGAAACAGAATTTCTGGTGATAGAAATTTTGTCTTTTGCTTCTAATTAGAAGCCCAAGGCAGATAGGTGACCTCAGCGTGTGTGTGTGTGTGTGTGTGTGTGTGTGTGTGTGTGTGTGTGTGGACAGCAGCTCAACACTGTCATAACCCTAGGTCAGTAGCTCTATGGCACATCTGATTCCTTCTCTGAGCCCCACAGTATTCACTGAAGCTCCATGCATTACACAATTGTGTCCCATGTCTGGAAGCAGAGAAACACAAAGGGAGCTTCCTTTTTTCATTATTACTGAACTGAGAATATCTTTTTCAAAAGCCTCTCTGCCAACTTTTCCTGTTGTATGTTCATCCTGGTATTTAGAAAGACTGGAGGACTCGTGCTTACATGGTCTCTGTGGGTGCTCTTTATAGCTAATTCCATCACGTTCATTAAATCTTGACCATCCTTTGAGGATAGAAAGTGTTTATAATTTATTATGTTTTGAATTTCGGCATTTCTATGTATTTTATCAGGATGTTTCTGTTCAGTGTGAGTCTGGTTCATTTTTCAATAAATAGACTCCTGGAATGGGAAGAAAAAAAAATCTAACTTATAAACTCTTTTCTAAACTGGAAAATCCTGTTGTCTATCAATTTATCTTAGGATCTTAAAATTGCATACCTTTAAATGTTAAAATTTAGCCATGAAGAGTTTAAATGATTTCTGATAATTTCCTTTCTAGGCTTAAACTTGGCAAATTAAGTTTCATTGTTACTATGTCTTTGATGCCAACATTTACCTTCATAGGCAAGAATTTTTTTATTCACTTAACATCCTGCCCATGGCCCCCTCCCAGTCACTCTCTCTCTAAATTCTTGCCCCATTCTCCCTCCCCTTCTCCTATGACCAGGAGTGGACAGCCTGGGCAACCCCTGCCCTGGTACATCAACTCTCTGTGGGGCTTGCCACATTCTCTCCCACTGACACCAGACAAGGCAGCTCAGCTAGAAAAACATATCCCACAGACAGGCAACAGCTGTTGGGATAGCCCCTGTTCCAGTTGTTTGGGACCCACATGAAGATCAAACTGTAGCACATCTGCTATATATGTATGGGAGGTCTCAGTCCAGCCTGTGTATGCTCTTCGGTTGTGGTTCTGTCCCTGAGAGCCCCAAGGGTCCAGGTTAGTTGACTCTGTTAGTCCTGTCAAGTTCTTATCATCTTTGGGGCTGCAATCTTTCCCCTTGTTCTTCCATAAGAGTCTCCAAGTTCCACCCATTCTTTTGCTGGGGATGTCTGTGTCTGTCTGAGTCAGCTGCTGGGTGGAGTCTCTCAGAGGACAACCATGCTAGACTCCTGTCTGCAAGCAAACAGAATATCATTAATAGTGTCAGGGGTTGGTGCTTGCCCATGGGATAGGTCTCAAGTTGGGCTAGTTATTGGTTGACCATTCTCTCAGTCTCTTCCCCATCCCCCACCCCTGTAATTCATGTAGACAGGATAAATCTTGGGACAAAAGCTTTGTGGGTGGGTTGGTGTCTCTATCAATCCACTATGGTTTCTGCCTAGCTACAGGATGTGGCCTTTTCAGGTTCCATATCTCCAAATGTTGAGTCTCAGCTAAGGTCACCCCCATCAATTCTTGGGTGCCTCCCCTAACCTAGGTCGGTGGCACATTCTCAAGATGCCTCTCCCCTTGTCCATTGTAAATTTCCATTCATAGAGGCCATCTGGGTATCTCTCCTGTCCCTCCCCATACCTGACCCTGACTGCCCCCATCCCCCTCCCCATCAAAGTTCCCTCCCTCCATCTTCCCCTTAGGACTATTTTTAGCATCTTTATTTATAATAGCCAGAAACTAGAAATAATCTAGATGTCCCTCAACTGAAAGATGGCTATAAAAAATTTGGTACATTCATACAATGAAATATTATTTAGCTATTAAAATCAAAGACATCATGAACTTTGCAGACAAATGGACGGAACTTGAAAACATCATCACAATGTGAGATAACTCAGTCCCAAAAGTCATGCATAGTTGTACTCATTATAAGTGGATATTAGCCGTAACCTACAGAATAGCCATGCTACACTCCATAGACCCAAAGAAACTAAATAAAAAGGAAGGCCCAAGGGAGGATACTGGACTCTCATTTAGACGGGGAAATAAAATGGGCAAGATTTTTTTTTTTTAATCCAAACTGAATCTTATTAAAAGGTGATGGGAACATTCTGCTTCTCTATCATTTTTCTTTTCAGGAAGTCACCCCACCCTGTCACACTGATCACACGATGCCCCGAACCTTGCGCTACTGGATTTTAAGCTTTGAAGAACAAATAATCTCAGGAGCTGGGGGCAAACAGAAAATCGAAGGGAACACAGTGTGCCCAAAGTCTGTGCATTTGTTGGCCTTTGAACCAATTGCCTACTAAATATTCTGGGCTTCCAGGACTCTAACTGGCTTAGCACTTTAGCGTCATCTTCTTTAGATGTTCTTTATTGACTGTTAACTAGTAAGGAGGCCCAAGTATAAGTTCCTTCATGGACTATTTAATTTGATCCATATAGTAATCTGAGGCAATGGTGACATCTTAAATACATCTACACATTACACATTCCTATCTTCTGCAGAGGAAAGTGACACAGAGTAGCATCACACAAATCACTCAAGAACAAATGGCTGGTAAACAGCAGTGTCTGTATTTGAGCTCAGAAACTCTGTGACCTTCAAAGCTACCTGTCACTGGGGGTTACACAAAAACAAGAGAAAACAAAGCAAAACAAAACAAAACACCGTCATTTATATAGAAGAACTCCCATCTAGTGCACCAAAATAAAAGTCAACAGAAAAGAATTTCCTCTTTAAACCCGACCTCTGAGGGCAAGGAATTTCACTACTTTTTTCTCCTTGGCAGGACTTTTTGTCCTATCGCTCTTTTGTACACAGAATCACTTTAAGTGCAGGGCTTTTAGAGTAATACAGGGAAAGTATGTTGTATAAACTGTGTGCACTTGAGGTGTTTGCTGAACTAATGGACTTTTAAGCAATCCATCAAGTCTGCCATGCCTGAGCCGGCACCAAGCAGTGAGTAAGCCTTCGCGGCTATTTCATATTGCTTTTTTGCTTATAAACACAAACCCTCCTAGAAGAGTTTGATAGTACCCCCAATAGTTAACCTTCTTAAAGCTTCTTTAGCCAACCCTGGATCCTAAAAAGGGTTTTCTAAACTGTACAGCCACAATTCCGAGCTTTACGAATTCCTTCCAGAAAGCCCACATCTTTTCAGCTAAGGAACCTTAAGCCATCTGTTTCGCCCAGCTTTTGATCTGTGCATCTTGCTTCTTGCTAAGACTATTTCATCAAACAGCCTGTGTCTGTCAGCATGTGCTGGGGGCTGTGACAGCTCTGTGATGACAGTTTCCCCTGGGTTGATGTGGATGTTATTTGTGCTGAACCATGTTCTCCTTTGCTCTCTCAAAGTCATTCTTTACTTTTCTCAAAGAATTTTCATCATTATTCATATTGTGACTTTTAAGGGTTGCATCTCTTGGTCTGTAAGTCACAGATGCCCTTCATATAACTCTCATTTATGAAGTCAGACTAGTATAGTATTTTATATGTATCTCTGTATACAACCCGAAGACAGCTTACCAGTGCTGGGATACAAGTACTTTTAGTGTTAAAAATACTGTGTAGATGTGTTCAGATAATAACACTATATCAAATAACAAGCCAGTATATAAAATATTACGTGTTAGCTGGCGAAAGAGACATTCTCTCATATGTTTCTGGTGAGTGTGTAAACAAATACAGTCTTTACAAAAAAATCAACCCGGAATTATATATCGGGAATATTTAAAATGCCTGTAATATTTAATTATGAACGATATGGTATATGTCAGTCTAAAGAGTTGTAAGTCACTCACCCAAATATATAAATTGACTAAACACAATATGTTTATTTGTCACTATAAAACAGGGATGACGAAGTGGATTTGCAGATGTAATGATTCAGAGACCAACATTTATCCTTGTACAGCTGTGTCATCCTGTGTCCTCCTCTTCCTTTGCATCTGGTAAAATGAAGGGGCAAGAACACAGGGGAAGCTACACCCAACACTTTTATCCACAAGTAACACTCAGCCCTTCCCCTCACAGTCCACTAGTGGAAACATGTGACATTATATGCATAGCTAGAGGAAGGAGAGGCCTCAGCATTAGTCTCACTCTATGTATTGAAATAAGAACTGATCTTTGACTTATTAACTGTCTGTGCTGGAAAGCCTTCAAAAGAAGTGAATCTTAAAACTTATATGTGATTTTAATATACAGAATATTACATAGAAAAATATAGACCCGATACCAAGAGAACATGGGCTTCAGGAAAAGCCAGGTTGACTTGGGATTGAGTACTGTCTGGCCTTCATAGACTGGTGTTCTTAAGCGTGTTGCAAACTATTTCATCTTATAGTTTGAATCTGTCAAGGAATTTGGTGAAAATTTATACATTCAATAGCACACATTAGAACCATCAAAGAGCTAAATTTGCACAATGCTACAGGAAACATTTCTAAAGTGTTAGGTTTAAAACAGGGGGAATCTAGAAAGAATACAAACTCAACTTGTTCTATACAAAGATCTGAGCAGCCATTTGCAGCTTTCCTCTATTTTTGTTTCCATTTTTGAGACAAGAGACTATTTTGATTTTTTTTTTCACCTCATTGGCATTCTGTTACTTAAAGTTTCTTAAAATGATACACTATTACAGATAAACTTGAAATTATTTTTAAAATTCTACCTGCTGTCCCAGAAACTGCCATTCTTTATATATATATTTATCTGAAGACATTATGCTCTACCTGTGCAAATTCATCAGCATAAGACATGCTCATTGAGAATACTTAATATATTTGAATAATAACCTTATTTTATTTTTCTCATGAAGTATTACATGTCTAATAGATACACATATTGAGTCTATAGATCTATTTAGTCCAATGGTTCTCAACCCGTGGGTCTCAACCCCTTTAGAGTCAAATGATCCTTTCACAGGGGTCCTGAATATCAGATATTTGCATTACAATTTATAAGAGTAGCAAAATTACAGTTGTGAAGTAGCAGCAGACATAATTCTATGCTTGGGGTCATCCAAAATGAGGAACAGTATTATAGCGTGGCATCATTAGGAAGGTTGAGAAGCACTAATTTTGCCTGCCTATTTCAACAGTTCTTTAACATTTAATTGAATGAATGTAATCCAGTCCATCCATTCATTCAGCATCTAAATATATTAATGGGTTTGCAATTGTCTCATAGTCCAGAAAGTGCTGCTGTGATCTTTCTATGATTCCTAGTGACTTCATAACAAAAGTAAAATTTCTGATTCTTAAGTTGATAAACTATTGCCAAATAAGCCTCCCACTGGAATTATTTCAGTCAAAATATGAGATTAAAATGTATAAACTATTTTTTTTTTTGCCACTTCAAAAAGCCCTTGTGCTTTTGGCCAACTGTGTGACATTGAATGATTTTCCCTATGGTTTCAATTTTCTTCTCAATAACAAGTTATGAGATTAAGCCCTGTTCATATTTATTGAATGCTCAAACTTAGTTTTACATCAGCTGCGTATAACCTTATTCATTGCTAAAGAAGTATCATATGTAGCATTATATATTGTCAGAATTAATTTCACTCTGAAACATCAGTATTTCAACTGTTGTTGTCTACTTTAATATATTGCATTAGAAGTAAAGAAGCCCAAGTTAATGCTTGGTAACTCTGATGGAAAATACTAATCTATTCCTAGATAATTTTGTTGTGAGTACTGCATGTGACCCCCAAAGGGATGTCCTAGAGAAAATGTGTGTTCCACAGATCAAAGAATGACAAGCCACTAAGCCTCTGACAGTTCACCTTCCCTGCAGCCAAAGACAACATGCTGCCAACTGCCCCTGTTTCATACTGTTCATCTAGGCTTAAATATCTGCTAATTTACATAATGGCCGCGGTCCATCAGTTAATAGTATTTACAGCAAAAACATATGGCCAGTCCTTGCAAGGCCAGTCATTAGCTAATACGAGTCATTCTGAAATGACATAGAGATGATTCATATTGTCAGAACGAATTCTCTGTGAGCAGCCTGACATCTACCAGAGTGAACCTTAAGCATAGATAGCAGCGGCTATTTATGTGTTGATTACTTAGGAGCCCGGCAGCCTACTCACCCGTCACAAGCACAAGGCATAGCCATGGACTAAAACTCATACTACAGCTTGGGGGAGTTAAGAAGAGATGACAAACAGATAGAGAGTCACAAAACAACAGAAGTATAGAGACTGAGACAATTTTGCATTCACCAGATGAGGTACATGGTTATATTGCAATAAAACATAACCCATAATAATAATTCTAAGTATCCCCAAATAGTAACTTAACAGTTCTGGTTGCTTATATTACATATTCAGCCTAGGTTTTAAGAAACTCTTGTCTGGTGCAGTTATTTGGAAGATAAAATCAGTGTTATGTCCAGGTTATTACTTGGTTGTCCAAAGCAAATATCATGTCCAGCTGTAGTTTTTTTTTTTAAAGATTTATTTATTTTATATATATGAGTACACTGTAGCTGTCTTCAGACACACCAGGAGTGAGCATTGTATCCCATTACAGATGGTTGTGAGCCATCATGTGGTTGCTGGGATTTGAACCCAGGACCTCAGGAATAGCAGTTAGTGCTCTTAAACACTGAGCCATCTCTCCAGCACTTCCTCTCCCTCCAACTATAGTTTTTAAGAGGATTTAAAACTGAAAAATTTTAATGATGTTAAAGGAAAGAGATGAATTGAAAATATTTAGAAAGCAGAACAGTGGCCCCAAAGATCACTATTATGGTCACACATATGGGTTCAATTGGTCCATATTCTCAGTCCTGTGCACAGAGGTATCTTTCCTCTCTTATCAAGAAAGATTACTCTAGAATCCAAGGCACGACAGACACTTAATACATTGAACAACTGGGTTAAATTCACCACTTCTCAGTTAGTTTATGCTACTCGTGATGTGGAAACCTAGCAACAACAAGTAAAGTGCCTTCTAACACACACACACACACACACACACACACACACACACACACACGACACACAATACATGACACATCCAACAAGAACAGGACTGCCACAAACTGTTTAAGATTTGTTTTGTTAGTGTTTGTTTTTCTGAGAGCCTTACTAAGAAATAGAATCTGGAAACTGCCCAGCATCTCTTTCATCCTAAACTACATTTTGGCTAATGCCTAGAAAAGACAGACACAGCAACACTCTCTTCAAGTGACGTTAATAGTCCACGTGACACACATTGAGGGAGCAGCACAGGACAGCATTTACATTTATCTCACACTTGTTTATTGGTGTCTAGGCTTGCACATTCGAACAGCATCATGGATTTAGATTTTGAATGCTAGGATCTCTCACCAGCCACATCTCTCTTCTCATCTCATTTTATTCCTGACTGTATAGGCAGCAGTTGGATGCCTGTGATTCCAACATTGACTGTTTTATGCCAACTGAGAATTCTCTCTACAGGAAACAGTTCTACAGAGAGAAAAGAGACGTTATTTTTATAAAGATGAAAAATGTCGGTTGAAGGAAAATACCACAACCTTTCCCATCAACTAATAACATAACTTTTGAAAAATAACTCTACATGAGAGCACCTAGGTGAGGGTCTTATAATAAGTGGATTGTACTTTAGACGGAATGTTGTTATAAAATAATAAAATAAGCTAGGGTAGAGAATAGAATACATCAAAGAGAATTCTCTGCCGAAAAGAAAACGCAAAGGGACTTTTAAAACAGAAATTAGACCAGAGCCTTCAAGTATGGCCTGTACGCCATTTGGGGAAGTGCTGTGAACCCGAGTCCTGAAATTTACAAAATCCGCATTTCAACAACATCATCAGGTACTCTCTGGATGTTAGTGTTTGAACTTGTCTAGCTTGTACTTACTGAAAAGTTATTTCCGGGAAGATGGCTCAGTCTGCAGGTTCTTGCCAAACACACATGAGGACCTGAGTTCACATCCCTAGCATTTGCATAAAGATCCTAGTGTGATGTGTAACTGTAATTCTGGTGCTGAGGTTGGCTGGAGTAAGAGGTAGGGAGGGGGTTAGAATGGTGGTCAGGCAGTGTAGAGGCAGGAGGATGACTGGGACTTGCTGACCAGCTAGCCTTACAGAAGTTTCAATCTCTAGTTTCAGTGAAGAGGCACTGTCTCTAAAATTAAAGTGGAAAATGACTGAGAAAAAGAACTAATGTCGAACTCTGGACTTCAAATGCATATGAACTTATGCTCATAACTGCCCACATGTGTATGCACAAATAAACACACATATACATAGAAAGAAAGTAGAATTATTCACATATTCTTGAATACTAAAGGCGGCACTTAACACAATGTCTGACTAATATACAACAATAGACAATTATTCGAGTTAAGCAGTATTTTACTAGAATACATGAGAAATAATATGCAACACTACTGCTGTCATAAAATTTATATGACAATGGAGAAGTTAGAGGACTGAAGGAGCTGAAAGGGTTGGTGGCCCCAAGAGGAGAGCAACAGTGCCAGCTAACCAGAGCTCCCAAGGGTCTAAACCACCAGCCTGGGAGCACAAAGGGAGGCACCCATGACTTAAGCTGTATACTTAGGGGAGGATGGCCTTGTCAGGCATGGGTGGGAGAGGAGATCCTTGGTCCCATAAAGGCTGAACACAGAGCGGGGAGGAATTCAAGGGTGGGGAGGGGGAGTGGAGGGGTAGGTGGGAGCACACCCTTGTGGAGGCAGGAGAGGGGGATGGGATAAGGGGTTCCTGGGTGGTGGGGGGAATGGGGTGAGGGGATAAAACCTGAAATGTATTTAAAAAATAATAAAAAAGTATATGACATGACAAAAGATAAACAAAAATTTAAAAAAGAGAGAGAGCGAGAGAGAGAGAGAGAGAGAGAGAGAGAGCGAGAGAACTTCCTGCCACTTATATGGATTTAACATAAACAGGTCAAATTATAAGCAAACATAATGTACAAAATGTAATTTTTAAATTTTGTCATGTAAAAACTTTTATATAATAAGGGGTACTGGGACATTTGATCCAAGTTTATACATCTTATTAAGTACCATAATAGAAAATAGAATTTAGCTTTTCTGATCATAAACCAATATCATATTTAATAGCATTAATTAATGAGAATTGGGTTTTTAAAAGCTCAATTATAGTATTGATCTTTAAATTGATAAAGTATCAATTACAGTTGCATGCAACTCTGTCTTAATTGCAAGTGGCCTTTAGAGGCCCTTGAGGGAGGGCTTAGAACAGAGCTGGGGAAGGCTGGGGGAGAGAGGCTCCATCTATGTGGCTACAGGGAAGCCCTCATCCCTGCTGTGTAAGGCCTTCCAGGTTTGATCTGTTGAGGAAGCAGCACCTACACCCTGGTATGTACCCATCACCTATGCTCTGTAAGGAAGCCCAGCCAACTCTGGTTTCCTAGAGTGAATTTTGGTGGGCGTATGCTTTGTTTGGGACCTTAGGAAGTGGTTCCATTGCTTATGTCTGTCCTTGGGAAGAAATTTTAGCAACAGTAGTCAACAACTTTCATGTGTAATAAATTCATACAACACAATAGCAAGAAAACAGCTAAAGGATCAATAGGATTGTTCCTAGAAGAAGACATACACAGAAATATAATATACAGTACAGTGTCATTAACCATCAGAACAAAACTGAGTGAGGAAAGCTAGATGTGTACGCACAAACGCTGCATGATCCCACATATATATATATGGAATTAAAATAACCAACATTACAGAATTTGAGAGTGGAAATGAGGTCACAAAAGAGTAAAGGGGATGAGGAGAAATTGGGACAGAGAAGATGTGAATGACGGAGTATTATCAGACTGGTGGAATATCTTTTAGTGACTACTGCACTATAAAATTACCAACGGTAATCAGAATGAAGTATTGTCTATTTCAGCATTGCTAAAATTACAAATGTTCTAATATTCTCACTATAAAAACATCACAAGTTGTTGATGATATATATATATATATGTATATATATATATTAATTCCCTTATTTAAATCTATGTTATACATATGGATTAGGATATTATTACACGGTACATCACATCTTATAAATATGAATAGTTTTTGTCAATTTAAAACAGATTTGTGAAAAGATTTATTTCACTGCTGACTCTCTCTCTCTCTCTCTCTGTGTGTGTGTTTGTGTGTTTGTGTGTGTGTGTGTGTGTGTGTGTGTGTGTGTGCCTAAACTTCCAGAAGAAGGTGTTGGATCCCTTGGCACAGGAGTTACAGGTGTACTGCCTGCCATGGATGCTGAGGTCCAAACCCTGGTTCATGATTTTCAAACCCTGGCTCTTGTGGTTGACTAGCAGGTTTCCACATTGCTGACCCATCTCTCAGTCTTAACATAAACCTTTAAAACACCAAGTTATATATTTTAAATGTGTAAGTGTGTTTGGGTGCCTATTATACATCAATAAGCTATTAAAAACAAAACAAACAAGAGAAGCAGTCGAGGGCAAAACAGATAGCAAAAATAGAAAAGGGACAAGAAGGGCACAGAACAAATTAAGACAAATGGCAAGATATAGATTCTGAATAAAATACTAATGATAGTGATTATATGTGGATTATAAATGCATTTTGTACTGAAGTTGTAGGGTACTAAAGTCTCTGCAAAAATTGGTACGCTTTCAGTTAACTCTTGTTCCTATAAGCCAGTGGTTCTCAACCTTCCTAATGCTGTGACCCTTTAATACAGCTCCTCATGTTGTGGTGACCCCCAACCATAAAATTAATCTTTTTGTTACTGTTGTGAATCATAATGTTAATATCTGTATTTTCCAATGGTCTTAGGTGGCTCTTGTGAAAGGGTCCTCCGACCCCTCAAAGGGTCCACATTAGGAAAAAAAGCAGTGGTTCTTATCCACAAGTTAAGAACCACTGCTTTTTGAGACCTAATCTAAAGCATTGTGGATTCATAAGTGTTGAGGTTTGGTCTGGTGCTAAGTATTGTAATGCTAACTTTTGTATATCAACATCTAGTTGTCTCAAGGTGAGTGAACTCTCATGTATACTGGCTTTTGTTGTACAAACTTTGCTCCTTAATTTCAAACTATTGGTTGAACAAAAATGTCTACAGTCAATTACTGGAGGAAATAGAGGTAGGCAGGGTTTCAGTTACTTGGCTGGGAGTCACAGGTAGAAGGAGAAGAAGAAAGAACACAGAGAGAAGAGGGGCCACCATGAGAGGAGATAGACCATGAACACATGGCCTGGAGAAACAGCAAGTATTTGGGGGTATACTGCTGAAGAAGTAGCCAGGCCAGCAATTGTGGGGCTGTGAGAGGCAGCTGGGTACCTGGTAAGCAGGCTTTGAACCCTAGAGACCTTCAGGGAAGGTAGGAGTTCAGCCTTGCTCCTGGGCCCCTGGCTCTTTTCACAAGCTACAGCCCCTCCCACAGAGAGGTTTGTAGTCATTGGTCAGGTAGCACAGGTAGAGGGCATGACTCAGGCCACAGAGCCTCAAGACAGATCTCCATATTAATGAGATACCTAAAGGCCAGAAGGCATAGCCAATTAAACATTCCTTCCCAGACCCTCCTCCTTGCAAAAGGTATTTAACCTCAGGCCTGCCTTGAGTATACGGGACATAGCTTCATCCATTTTCTGCCATGACAATAAGTATCTTAAGATCATATTTTAAGACTATGGACTATCTCTCCTCTTTGGGGTCTATGGTGGGGATCCGTGAAGAAGGTCTTCAACTACAGAGCCTCAGTCTAATCTCCTGTCAACGACCTCTCTACATTTCAGCCACAGGGACCACCAACTCAAGCAGGAAAGCCGAGCCTGCCTTGACCCAGACAAGTGAGTCATTGTGACCAAGAGTCTGTTCCCCAAGAGACACAGCCAGAACTCATCTTTCCCCCTTTCCCCTTCAGCTTTGGGTTGATTCAGCCCTTATGCCCCCAGTCTCGGCCCTTTCATGGCCTCTCAGTGGCACCTGGGAGCCCAAGGGCCTGAAAACCAGTCAGTTCCTGGTCACCTCGGTCCAGGGACCTACAACCCAAGAACTCCGGCCCCTACAGGACCCCAGACTGTGTTCTCTCACCCCTAGAGTCCTGTGGCTTCTCACAGCCCAACATCCACCCAGCACTGGCATGGAGTAAACACAGTCAAATTCCTGTGCCTCTGCCTCTCTGAGCCATGGCAGACGTGGGACCCACAACTCAACCCACAGGACCCACGCCTGCCCCCACACACTACAGCCCAACAAGCAATTAGAAAAGTAGCTTAGAGTTGCCCCCTAGGAACTGTCAAACCCAAATAAAATAACCATAATCTGAGCCTCATTCATTTGTAAGCTAGACAGGGATGAATTTAAATTGGATTAACTACACATAAGGTTCTTCATAATAGGCTGGCTCTGCAGCTCAGCCTTTGCACCATGAATAAGAACTCTTTCAGCAAAACTCACTATTCCTGCCACCATTTTGGGGTTATCAAAGACCCTGGGGTCAAAGATCCTCAATCACCTGATTCACTTCTTTGTATTTCTTTTACTTCATTCAATAAATCGTAGCCTCTTCAAGTACACTCACTGCATTTTCGTTAGCATACTGTGATAAAGCAGTGTTTCATAGGACACTTGTTTCATATACACTTATAAAGAAATTTGATCATACTCATTATTTCCCATTCTTGATCCCATCTCCCCTCCAGTACAAACAGTACTTACGTTTGTGAGACTGACTTGCTTTGCTTAACATAGTAATCCATTTTCTTTCTAGTGGCATGCCTGGATACAATTTTATGTGTATATATACCACATTGTCTTTATCTATTCATCTGTCAAAGAACACCTAACATGATTCCATAACTTGGCTCTTGTGAATATTGTCACGATGAAAATTAGTGTGCGGGTATCTCTCCCGTTTGCCGGTTTAGATTCCTTTGGGCATGAAATTTACAACATGTCTTATGCAGGCTCTTGAATCTTCTTAGTGGAAAGATGGGTTCAAGCACTTAGTTTGCTGTCACAAGTGGAGGCAATTTGTTCTTTTTTTTTTTATTTTATATTTTATTTACATTTCAGATGCCATCCCCTTTCCACATTTCCCCTCCCTAGAACACCCCTGTCCCATGCCCCCCCCTTTCCTTTTTGCTTTTATACGTTTTTTAAAAATGTTAATCAAAGGATTTATAAGTTTGGTAATGCTCAATCAGAAGCGTAACCCAATACCTAACCTAGATATAAAAACTATCTTTGACTGGTGGAGACCTGTGAACATCTGCCTCCATGCCCCCTCTCTCTTTCTCTCTCTCATCACCTAGCTTCTCCTCTTCTTCATCTTCTCTCCTTGCTCCATCTCTTCCTCTCGGTACTCCTTCCCACTTAGCTCCTCCTACATATCACTCTTGCTGTTAAAGTAAAACTTTTCTCTCAAAATACAATTAGAGCATGCTTATTCCTAATTGTACCAGTGAGGTACAAGATAGTTCTAATACCCAGTCTATCATTTTGTTGACTAACCAGAACCTCTGTCATCTCTTCTAATTAAAACACTTACTTTTGATCCTGGCTTTTTTGGCTTTAGAATGAATGTCAGCTGAAAACCATCTACTCAGATCTTTTCTCTCAAAGTAAATAGCCAGGATTGGCTATGAGACTATAGGTCTTCAACCCCATCAGAAATCCAGAATGATTGAGTTAGCTGAAGTTATGGGAAGCACTAAACATAACTTCTAAAACTTAGCCAATTTATAGAGACTGCTGAACACCTGAAAAGCCCCTATACTACCGAACTTTGGAGCATCAAATCTTCAGCCTTCTGGCCCAGAATCATCTGACAGACCTTAGTGATGCAGGATTATTAAGGGCTGATTACTCTGTCTAGGCAGATATAATCAGTCGACTATTCTGCACGTGTGTCCTTTTCTGGACAGTAATTTGTCTGTAGATGGAGAGAGGCAATTCTTGCCTAGTGGCTGTCACCACACAGCTGGAGTAACTCCAAGGATGCTCAATTTCTTCTTAGAATCCATGACAGGAAGCTGTCAGGAGCAGACAGGTCTCTAATCAAAATAAACATTAATATATAAATATTTGTAGCGTCAGTTCTATGGACTTCTGATGTTTTGAAAACCAACTATCCATGTAAGGTAACCTGGACTGTTGTCTGTTCACTCCTCTCAGCTATTTCTAAATAAAATATGGAAAGCACCCTAACAGTAAACTCAAAGCCATGAATTTGCTATAGTCCCTTAACTCATAGGCTAACTGTCCCAAATCAGTTAAAAAAGTTAAAAAAAGGGCTGGGTCTAGACCTTGTATTCTTAAATGTGTTATACAGGCACAATGCCCATGAGAGTATCAATATTCATCTCATTTTTATATTAATAAGAGGCTCATACCAATGAAAACCTTAAATTTGAAACCAAAGTAAATTTTGTACCATTTAAGAATTTATAACTTCATCTTGATAATAATTATACAGATTTCTACCAATAGGTTATGGCTATGCAATAAGTCCTAGCTAATCCCCCCTGTTCCAACAAAACCACTACTTTTCCCTAGAAAGACAGACCATTATTAACCACATTAGTCCCCAGGCTCAGGGAATAGGGGCGCTGACTCTTCTTTAACTTCTTCAAGCTGATTAAGGGCGTTGAGATTTTAGAAGAGGGGTGAGGGGAAGAGTAAGTTGATAAGCCTCTGACGCTGTGTCTTCACTGAATCCAGATGGAATTCCAGGACATCGCAGATTTGGGTAGGTCTGCTCAGTATGCTTGGTGAGTAGATACACCAAGGCTGTGTATTCTGCAATATACAATTCTCAGAACAAGTTTTAGTATCAAGAAAAAAAAAAAAATTCCCCCCCCCCGGGGGCTGACATTTTTTTTTTAAAGATGTTGGTTCTGACAACTTTTTTTTCTTGTTAAAATTGGTTGTAGTATTTACGTTTCAGATTTTATCCCCTTACCCTACTTCCTCCCACCACCCAGAAACCTCCTATCCCATCCCCCTCCTCATGCTTCTATGAGGCAGTGACTGCACCTACCCCTTCTCACTATCCCCTCCCTGCCCTCACATTCCCCCCTCACTCTGTGTTCATTTTTTTTTTTATGGGACCAAGAAACTCCTCTCCCACCTATGTCCGACAAGGCCATCCTCCCCTACATATAGCTCTGGAGTCTTGGGTCCCTCCCTATGTGTTCCCTGGCTGGTGGTTTAGACCCTGGGGGGCTCTGGTTGTTTGGTATTGTTGCTTTCCACCTGGGGTCACTAACCCTTTCTGCTCCTTCAGTCCTCTCACTAAGTTCTCCATTAGGAAACCCCTGATCATATCAGTGGTTAACTGTGAGCATCGTCCTCTGAGTGTGTTGGTCTTTGGCAGACTTCTAAGGAGATAGGTATATCATGTTCCTCACATTATGCACTTCCAGCCATCCACAACAGTGTTTAGCTTAGGTGGTTGTACATGGGGTGAATACCCAGGTGGAATGATCTCTTGATGGCCCTTCCTTCAGTTTCTGTTCCATGTTTTGTTTCCTTATTTGCTCCCTTGAGCAATTTTGTTTCTTGTTCAAAGTAGAACTGAGGCATCCCCTCTTGGTCTTCCTTCTTCATGAGCTACATGTGGTCTGCAGGTTGAGTCTTCGCTAATCCAAGCTTTTGGGCTAACATCCGTGGAGATATGTTTGTGTAGCTACCTTCTTTTACGGTTTTTGTAAGATTACTTTCTTGCTTTTTCTAGGTTGTAGTTTCCCTCCTTGTGTTGTAGTTTTCCACCAATTATTCGTTGAAGTGCTGGATTTGTGTTGAGATACTGTGTAAATTTGGATTTGTTGTGGAATATTTTGGTTTCTCCATCAATAATGATTGAGAGTTTTGCTGGGTATAGTAGTCTGGGATGGCATTTGTGTTCTCTTAGGGTCTGTATGATATCAGTCCAGGATCTTCTGGCTTTTATGGTCTCTGGTGAGAAGTCTGGTGTAATTCTTATAGGTCTGCCTTTATATGTTACTTTGCCTTTTTCCCTTACTGCTTTTAGTATTTTTTCTTTGTTTTGTACATTTGATGTTTTGACTATTATATGGCGGGAAGTATTTCTTTTCTGGTCTAAACTATTTGGAGTTCTGTAGGCTTCTTGTATATTTATGGACATCTCTTTCTTTAGGTTGGGGAAGTTTTCCTCTATAATTTTGTTGAGGATATTTACTGGTCCTTTAAGTTGGGAGTCTTCCCCCTCATCTTTACCTATTATCCTTAGGTTTGGCCTTCTCATTGTGTCTTGGATTTCTTGTATATTTTGGGTTAGTAGCTTTTTGTATTTTGCATTTTCTTTGACAGTTGTGTCAATGTTTTCCATGGTATCTTCTGCACATGAGATTCTCTCTTCTATCTCTTGTATTCTGTTGGTGATACTTGTGTCTATGACTCCTGATCTTTTTTTTTTTTTAGGTTTTCTATCTCCAGGGTATTGTCCCTTTGTGATTTCTTTATTGTTTCTACTTCCATTTTTAGATCCTGCATGGTTCTGTTTAATTCCTTCTCCTGTTTGGTTGCATTTTCTTGCATTTCCCTAAGGGATTTTTGTGTTTCCTCTTTAAGGGTTTCTATCTGTCTACCAGTGCTCTCCTTAAGTTCTTTGAGAGTGTTATTTATGTCTTTCTTAAAGCCCTCTATCATCATCATGAGAAGTGATTTTAATTCTGATTCCTGCTTTTCTGGTGTGATGGGGTGTTCAGGGCTTGCTCTGATAGGGGAGCTGGGTTCTGATGATGCTATGTAACTTTGGTTTCTGTTGCTTACGTTCTTGCTCTTGCCTTTTGCCATCTGTTTAACTCTAGTGCTGCCTGTACTTGCTGTCTCTGACTGAAGCCTGTCTTTCCAGTTATCTAGCTTGTGTCTGATCTCCTAGGGGTCCAGATGTCTCTGTGATCTTTTCCAGCTGCACTGATTACAGTGGTACCTCTAGGATGCCTCAGGATATGGTGCCTCCAAGGTAGCAGTCCAGCTAGGTGTCTGCTGTTCTGGGTGCAATATCTCCTCTAGAATATCTCAGGATATGTTGTCTGACGGTCTGAGTTCAGTTGTTCCTCTGTGGCTCTGGGTTGAGTGGACCTTCCAGTATGTCTCAGGTGGAATCCAGGGTCCACACAACAGCAGACCTGGCAGAGGTCTGATCCAGGCCTCAGATCTGAGAACTAGTTTCTAAGACACTGTCCAAGTTAGAGCACCTGGGATCCCTGCTTCCTCTGGGTTCTTGGAGGTTGGGGGCAGGGCTGCCACCCAAGATCTGCTCAGTGCTCTGGCCCAGACCGGAAGGGACCAGTGTTCCAGGCCGGGAGTGACTTTCTGGGTCCTTGTGGGTCCCAGTTACTCCCTGTTTAGAGTGGGCCCTGCTGTCTGCTTACCTAAGATACTGCCTGAGTTAGAGTGCCTGGGATCCCCGCTTCCTCTGGGTTCTTAGAGGTTGGGGGCAGAGCTGCCACCCAAGATCTGCTCAGTGCTCTGGCCCAGACCGGAAGGAACCAGCAATTTGTTCTTAAAACATATATAAGTACAATCATTTTACCTTTTTGTAATACAGCTAAAATTATTTTGCCAAATATTAAAGTTTTAAAATTAATTTTAACAAACCGTAAAAAAAAATAACATTAAAAGCCACTGAACCTCTTTAGTTTAAACGGTTGTATCATATGGTTCTTATAGGTTCAATTGGTTGATTCGATGTATTGCAACAAGACACAATCCCATGAACATGAGCATGTAGATTATACAGGAGTGTTTAGCACCAACTTCCTTAACTAAGTTAAGCCTATGGAAAGTGCAGTAATAGAAGTAGAATGAGGAGCATCCTGCATGCACATTTCCAGACAGACCCTGGAGCTAGAAGCAAGGTGTAAGGGCATCACACAGCTGAAAGTGGAGAAATGACTGTGGATACACAGACAACAAATCTCTCTCTTTTTTTTTTCTTTATGTTTCTTAGGAACCACTCTGGCTTCTTGGGTCTCGTATGAAGTACCTGGCAGCTAGCCTACTATGCAGATGATGTTGAAGTTGAAAAGCTAATGTGAATATGCCTCCCATCTCAGTTGTACTTGGTTATTCTTGGTGATGAAAACAGAGCCAGATGGCAGTACACACGGAGACAGCTCGCAGAAATTAAGTAAGTTTACTCTTAAGTGACACAGAGGACTTCGGTTGCTTTGCTTTGAATGAAAAATGTGTAGTTCAAAAAGTGTGAAATGGATGGAATCACTTTTAACACCTCTAGCTTTGTGTGATCTGGGTTTGTGTAGAATCTACTCGACGTGCAGGATACAGATGAAGGGCTGTGACTATTGAATATGAAGTATGACCTGCTGAGGCATCAATGAGGGTTGAGGAGGCATAGAGGGAGACAGCTAAGAAGGAGATTTTTAAGGCTCCATCAGATAAGAAACTAGGGCACTTCTTTGATTTGAGTACTTAAGTAAAAAAAAAAAATCAATGGTGGCAGCCATTGGGAACAGAAATGTGGCCAGTTGAAATCTTGGGAAATTCTGATATGTAAGAAATAAAATGGGACTTTGAGAAAAGTACATCTTTTCTCTCTCTTTCCTTTCTTCCTTCCTTTTTCCCTCCCTCCTTCCCTCCCTCCCTCCCTCCCTCATTTCTTCCTTCCTTCCTTCCTTCCTTCCTTCCTTCCTTTCTTCCTTCCTTCCTTCCTTCTTTCCTTCTCTTTTTCAGAAGATGACCAAAGACTGATAAATGCCAAGGTTAGTATTGAGAACAGCTGTGACTGTAGAAGTTAAGTCATCCTTCCTCCCAGCCCCATGTTCTCAGAAATAAGACTCAGACTCAAAATATATTTACTAATACCTTGGACATATAGCTAGGTTCTTCTCCCACTACATCATAACTGAAAATAACCTATTTGGTCTGATCTACATTCTGCCTTGAGGCTGGTTACCTATGCTCAGATACCATGTGTTTATCTTGTCTATCACATCTTTCCTGTTGAATCTTCTGCCTGTCACTATACCAGAATCCTTTATGCTTGCCAGATGTCCCACCTCCTATTTCCTGCCTTCACTGTAGGTCATCAGATTTATTAATGACAGGTGCCACATTCATATAGACACAAGATATTCTCTCTACATTTATGGAACAAATAGTTCATAATTATTTCAGAGATGCATGGGCAAGAGAGAAAATCTCTTACAGAATGTGATTGGTTATAAAACTGGGGGGGGGCATTTTTAACCCCAGAAAGCAGTAAACGTTTCTAATGAAAGGTTAACAAATGAATATATTTACAGTTGGCTGTGTAGATGAGGGCTCACAGGTCATCATGTTTGTTGAGAGTTGGCCATGTAGATGAGATACTACCAAGCTCTTAATCATATAAGCTATCTTGATTTAGCTGCACTCTGAAAGTACAAAATTAATTTTAAATTCAAATTCAATTGACAAATTTCTATAGTCACTCACAATGAAGATTAACTTAAGAAGAATTTTTTTGAACAAATTCAACATAATGAGAAAGAAAGGATGGTGCGTTTAAGATCGTTTAAATGGTGATTGTGAGTTAGAAAGTAGTTATTAAATTTCCACAAGCTTGGTGTTAGCTGTGTAAGCCACTCAGGGACATTCAAGCATTTTGATTAAAGTCAAGAGAGTGGCTGGGATACCTTAGATGTTAGAAGTCTAAGAGGAGGGCATTCCCAGAGGAATGGTACAAAAGGACAGGTAAGAAACAGCCTTTGAGAAGGACCCTGGGGTTCACTGTGAATGGGTCACCCAACTGTATCGCTATTTGTAATTTAGACAGATTATTTAGCCTTTCCATTCATAACAGTTTTAAAGGTCTCAGTATTATCCAGCATTTACTCTCTGGCTGTCTCAGATTTAGGAATACCTTATTGACTAAAACCAAGAAAGGTCATTCTGGGGTTGAGTGAGTGGGTTGAGTTACACTATCTAAGAAATTGTTAGGTTTGGGTGCTTTATTCAGTCGCGCTTATGTAAAGGTACTTATAACCAAAGCATCATGCTTAACTGTCAATTGACTTTGATGATCTTGCTTGTTTTTATAAAACAGCCTTTGAGACTATAGTAAATTAATTGAACCTGAACTGCACATGGTGGTTAAACTCTAATTGCTCAGTAAATGACTAAGAAATATATAAACTCCAGGGTTTTCCAAAACCTCACAGTGGTCCCTAGGCTAAAAGCCTGCTATGGTAGTTTGAATAGGTTTGGCCCCATACACTCATGTGTTTGAACTCTTAGCCCATAAGGAATGGCACTATTAGAAGGTGTGGTCAGGTCACTCATACTTAGCTTTTCATGAGCCTCTGAAGTCTATGGGGAGGATATGAACACTGACCCAGAATGGGCATGAAGGACTTGGTCACAAATATAATAGTTTACTAAGTTAGTAACTCAACGCCCATATGAACCAAACAAACAGGATTAATGAAGCCTTTCCCTGTAGTTACAGATGCATAGCCCAGATATGGGAGCAGTCCAGAAACTCACTTACCGTGTGGGACTTAATTGCCCTGCATTCTCTGTATGTGCATATTTCTACTCACTCCTAGTTATTTCTATTTGTTGTTTAAATACAAGTTTTTAATTGTAAAATGACTGTAGTCTTTCATTGGATAGATCAATTGGTAAAACTAAATATTAAACTATAATCCTAATTCTAATTTTGCTGTTTGTAACTTTCACTGAAGAGATGGATTTCTTTTGATAAACTAGAGAAAGCCATGGAGATTTTTAGGGTAAGTTAACAGGGTTTGGGCAGAAACCAGTGTACCCTGAGGTATTATGTTTTCCAAATTCAGAACCTCTTCTTATGGCTTCATGTTTAATAGTTTCATTCACATTCCTATGAAAGCACCAGTTATTTTTTTAAAGGACTTCAGGAATGGTATGGGATAGCCCGCTCTGAGCTAGCAAAGTTTCCCTTTTATAATAATCTTTTGTCTGTGAAACTGGTATCATTCTGAATGGTGGTTGTTGCAATAAATGGCTGCAAACTTTGTTGCTAGTAAGAACATAGACTTATTACCTTGCAGCCTTGGATGTCAGAAGTATTAAAGTCAAAGTGCCAGTGGAACTGAATTCCCTGGCCCCAGAGATGGAGCCTGTTCCTTGCCACTCCATATTTAGAGACATTCCACATTTCTTCATTCATGGCACCTAACTGAATTTAGAAAAATCAACCCAACACCTTCCCATCTCTCTGCTCTCTCCATTTTCTGGAGACATGTAGATATGCATCCTTAAACTCCATTACCATAACATATCTTGAAAAGGAGAGAGGCTTGCTGATGAATCAGATACTGTTTTGTTGGCATCTGTGTGCAAGTACCATGCTGGAAATCACAGATACACTGACACACTCCACTTTAATTTGCTGCTGTGACCATACCTTGTTTTCATTGTTGTACTTATGGTTTAAATCAAAATGTGTTTTATTTACAAGTCTGTACTCTGGGCACACATAAAACTATACAAACACAAAAAGAGGATATCTGGATGTTAAAATGTGTATAGACGTTTAAAATAAATTTATTGGCAAGATCTCAAGTCTTTAATTATTTTTGAAGCTAACACATTTCAGTTTTAAAAGTATTCTACCAAAAAAGATTTTCCTAGAGTCCTTTAAAAAGTTCACTGGTTTCCAGAGGACAGACTCTCTATTTTATCTACAACAAAACAACTTTGGAAAACTCATATTGCAATTACAAAAAAACTACTAACCCTTATACTCGATGTCATTATTGCATAATAATTTTCTAAATTACTGTATTTGATTACACAAATGTATATTTTATACCTATAACATATGTAGCTGGTACTCTAAATTGATGTAACCTTTTTAAAAATCTAACTCAAAATCTCTATTTTTGTATATATTTCAGATATATACATATTCTAAACCTTCTAGACTGATGAGACAGATTGCATTTGTGTTAGATGCTTTTCATGAAGAAACGACTAATTCTCTTTTCCAACCATAAAAAAAAAACAGGCAAAGCTGGTGTCTGTATCAAGTCACACACAAGCTCGTGGGAGCTGGACTGAGACCTTGGTCATTGTGATATCTTGATTCTTTCATCTGTTAGGTTAAAGACCATTGCTCCATCTGGTCTGTAAGCATCATTCCGTGTTACTGCAACTGATGCTAAAGTTTTTGTTTGTGTTCTTTCACTACTACTAAATCCCTGTAGAGAGCTTGAGAAATAGCCTTACTCCAAAACCCTACTGGTACAAGAATTTCTTCCTCTAGCTCAGACCCATTTTGTCTAGATCCCCACAAAGGCAATTTCTCTCATGCCTCTATTGTGTCATCTAAAATGAAAAGGCTCTTTGGATTTTCTTGCTTCCCTGGGTTGTACCTACCTCAATTCTCTGAAGTAATTAAGTTTTTTATTAATTGTTTCTTTTCAGGTCCTAAATAGCACCATCCACTGGAGCACAGAACACCTCTGGGAATGCAGCATCATTGAGCTTCCTTGTGTCTCTGCTTCCAGGATGGCAAACTCAAATACATCCTCTGAAGATGAGGAACCATGGTCTTTGTCACTGACTTTGCCAAAGAAGACCTGGAGGGTCACAGACCAAGTTTTTCCAGGTTGTGCTGTGCCTTCTTGAGGCTAACTGATGTGATTGTTCTTGGTCAATGGAGTGATGGGGGAATGGGAAGAAGAGAAAAGAACTCTTACTTAGCTTTGGCTGGAATCCAAGGGAGAATGATACTCTACTGAAATCATTTCTATAAGGAATACAGTTGTGTTCATCATTCCCACTACCATAAATTCATCATGGAGTGGCTATAAATCTAAACACCCGTTTGTCTTGATTAATATATCTATTCATCCAAGGAAAAGCATTGCATTGAATTTTTCCTGTATTCTGGAAAACAGGTACTGTGTTAGTCAGAAGTTTGTCACTCTGACAAGATGTCTGACAGAATCAACTTAAAGGAGGAAGGTTGTATCTGAGCACACAGTTTTAGGAGCGGTGATTCATAGTTGGCCACCTTTATTGTTTCTAGGCCTATGGTGAGAAACAGCAACATTGCTGACAAAGCAAAGATTCTCACTTCATGAAAGCCAGCATATGGAAAAGGATTACAGGTTAAATCAGCACGTGCTTCCCAGGATGTACCCAGAAGAACTGGGATGACTCTTTTTCTCCAACCAGGTCCCACCTTCCTCAGTTCTACTACCTCTCAATAGGCCACTTAAATTTGAATCAAGCAATGGATTAGCCACTGATTAGGTCAGAGCCTTCAGGGTATAATCATTTCTAGACATGCCCTCACAGACATACCCAGAGGTGTGCTTTTCTGGTCTACTAGATTTCTCAAATTCAACCAAGTTGATGAAATAAATTAACCGCCACAAGTATTTCTGGTGTTTGTCAAAAAGGGACTTTAAAATAGGCAGATACAACAACTTTTTTCAGTGTATTCAAAACTTTCATATTTGTCAGTTTTTCTCAGCCTTTTAAAACATGTTTTTGTTGGACTCTAAGATCAAAAGCCAGGGGAGACGCTCCCCCAGAGACATTCACGGATGGGATTCGCTGCAATAACATGAGGTTTATTGATGATATGATGTTAGCCAGTATACTGGGGTTCCCCTATATGTAGACAAGAGGAACCCCAAGCCAAAGCTGGGGGCAGCTTTTATACAGAGTCACAAGGACAACCACAAAGGCTGACCTTCTCAGGTCCGTCTATAGATGACTCAGATTCGCACATTACTTTTATGACAATGAGTGTCTTCCGTTTGCCCAGGTTTATTACATTAAGGGCTCAGTTTCCTGACCTCCTCACATCCTGGGCCCCTCTCCTGCAATGTGTCTCTGTGCTCTGGGCCTTCCCCATCCGCAGGTGGGTTCCTTTCCCTGTGGTCTGAGGAATGTTAATCAGCCTTTCCCTTCTTCTGAATGTTAATCCAGCAAGTGTCCTCTGACTAAGGAATGTACTCCTCACGGAATGCATCCTGGGACAGTGAATTCTAAGTTCAAACAGAGACCTGAATATCTCACATTTGGTTCCTACATTTTCAAATTAAGTTTATAAGTCTTTCTTTTACAAATAAAGACAATAAGGCTTTAGAGTTGAGTTGCTCAAACCATCCAACTATTTAATAAGAAAACTAATAAAACACAAAATTCTAACTCTCTTTTCATTTTTGAAATTTAAGTTGAAATCAGAGTAGAATTAGTAAGCTATATTAGATGCCAGATAAAACCAAATCAAAATTTCAGATGTTATTCATTAAAAGAAAATTCTCTGTCATATTTTAGGTGTATGCATGAGGAACATGTAATGTGTTGATCAGTGGACATAGCCGAGTATTTGACCAGAGATTGTTAAAATTTTTTTTAGAAAATCACTGCAGGAGCTGGAAAGATAGCTAGATGGCTAAGAGCACTTGTTGCTCTTGCAGAATTCAGATTTAGTTCCTAGCATCCATGTGGTGGCTCACAATCATCCATTGTTCCAGTTTGAGTGGATCTGATGCCCTCTTTAGATACCAGGAATGTACATGATGCACATTCATACATGACAGAAAAACATTCTCACACATAAAATAAATAAATCTTTTAAAAATCAGCAGACAAGAACAATCTCACTGTCTTATAGACTGTGAAGAATCATAAAATAATGTCTCTACTATAAAATAACAATTAAAAAATTGTTTAACACATAAACTGCATACAATTCCAATTGCAGATATGTTTCTTTTATAATGTGTCTTTTTAAAAGGTCATCCATAATTATTGTTGTAATTATTTTATTTATAATTATAATTATATAATTATTATAATTATTTAAATAATTATAATTATTTTAATTGCTGTTTAATTAAGTATTCTAGCATTCATTCATTTCTGATAATTTTAAATTAAAACCATGTAAATTAAATATACATTCAAGTATCAATATTCTAAATCTCTTTACAGAGACACTAAACATATATTACACTTTGAAATAGTTATTCTGAGGGAAATATAGCTCAGTATAAAACTCCATGTCAATAAAGCATGTACAAATAATCCAAGAATATTTTTGTGTTTCACATGACTTAGAGGTGGAGATTCAAAGCATTGATTCATATTTATCTTCATATAGATATGGGTGGGTATACGTAAATGTTTGTAAATATGTGCCTACACACAGGTTTATCTAAACATGTGTACTTCTTTGCTCTGTCAGTTGTCAAGATCTATAAGCACATTACTCCAGTGGCAGCCCTGACCTCTGATTCTTCCATTGCTCTATAGAAGGAAACTGGGATGCATCACTGGGGTGGCTGCTATACAAAATGGGTAAAGTGCAAAGCACAATGCATCCTGAAGATCTTGCAGAGACATAAACAGTGTCTGAAACCCCCCAAAATGGATTTTATGTCAATTGTATGAACATATATTAAATGGGCATTATCAAAATTATGTCCAAATTGTCACAGATTGAAAAGATAAACGGACTGACTCTACCTTTCCGTTTCCCTCTCCCTCTCCTCTTCCCCCTCCCCCTGTGTGTATGTGTTTAAAATCAATTTATCCATCTGTCCGTCCATCCATCCATCCATCCATTCGTCCATCCATCCATTTTGTGTATTCAGTGGGAAGCATGGTTCTTGCCATGGTGGGCATGTTGAGGGTAGAAGACAATCTGCAGAAATTGGTTCTTTCCTTCTACCATGTGGATTCCATGCATTGAATTCAGGTCAGCAGACTTGAGCAAGTGCTACTATCCACTAAACCATACCACTGGTCTCAGCAAAGTTTTAAAAATACACTTCTACTTTAAAATGTCTTTAGATTGGTAGAAAATTTGGATCAATCAGGCAGCTTCCCTGTACACATATTCAGCTGTAATATCTTAAATTAGTGTGGTATATTTGTTACAATTAAGGAATGGATGCTGATGATATTATGAGTGACAGTTCTTTCTTTACCAGATTTCATTAGCATTTACTTCATTTTCCCTTCTATTGCAGAATCCCATCCAGGATACGACATTACATTAGTATGTTTTATTTAGTCACCTTGATTGCCTGCTACAGTGCTTTCCAGCTATTTTGTAGAATGTTCTCAGGATTTGTCTAACATTTTTCTCACAAGATCGGGGTAGGTCTGTGTTATTGTAGTCCAGTGTCAGCAGAACCACCTACTTTGAAACTTGTTTGCTTTTGAAGTTTTACTCCTCTGAAGGAATTACAAAATGTTCAATCATTTTGCTGATAACTCCATTTGCTCTAAATGTCTCCAGGTTTTCAATCAGCACATATGGCATATGCTGTGATAATTCAATCATAATATATGGTAGTTGCTATAAGAGTTTCAAGCATTTTCTCTTTGGATTTTAATAAACTGTATTGAAAATAACAAACTCGGCCACATTTATGATGATTAAGAACAACAACTGATCATCATATACTTTCCTTTTAAGACTATGATTTGACTTGTCCATTGATAACCAAGATATTTGATATTCAGCTCATAGAATCACTGTTTGTGCTGTGAACTAATACATATGTATTTTCTTACAAAGATTTCCCTGCTAATATGGAAAAGTATCACAATTGTTTCTGTGAACTTTGATCTGAGAGAAATTTGTTTATTATGTTATTGCTTTTTTTGGCAGAACTTTTATGTACCATTTTCAATATTTTAGCTTATTTGCATTGTGGTATAATAGTGTACACTATAGCTCTTACTATTTGGAACTCTTGCTTTAATTTGTCATTATGTCATTGACAATTTAAAGAACTCATGTCTATAGAAACTGGTTCTTCAGACCTCTACTTATAAATACATTTAAGAAAACAAGTCTGGTGAAAATGATGATGTCTTTTTCAAATTTGGTGGCACAAGTAAACATGCAACTTCATCATTTGACTCCTCCACCATCTGAGCTTTCTCTTCTCTCATCAAGGATCTTGAATCCACTGCAATTTCAAGGCTGCTTTACTGATTCAAGTTACAATTCACAAACACATTGAAAGAGGAATATGTATCTTTCAGTCCAAGAGATCTGCATTGTGATTCACATGAGAAGACCCTTAGAAGTACAGCCAATAGTAAACCATCTGAGCATCCATACACTGAAACCATTTTAGTTAGCAAGACTTTTGTATGCTAAGAATGTAAAGTTATTTTGCAGAAAATATAAGGTTGGGTTTGGATCTCAGTTAGCTTAATTCTCATGTCAAAAGTTTATAACAAAACTTGATTTCAGACAATTATGGTCTTTCCCTTTCCTGGACATCAGGTCTAAGTTATTTAGAATAGCTAAACACATTTAGAGAGGAGGAAGGAGTCATATTTGATGCTCTGCAACTGTCTCCAAAATAGTCATTATTGTGTTTAGTTCTTAAATGTTCATAGTTTTATTTTCTAAAATGTCCCTCATTTGTCTTAGTCAGAGTTTATATTCCTGCACAAAACATCATTACCAAGAAACAAGTTGGGAAGGAAAGGGTTTATTCAGCTTACACTTGCACATTGCTCTTCATCACCAAAGGAAGTCAGGAAGGATCTCATACAGGGCAGGAACTTGGAGGCAGGAGCTAATGCAGAGGCCATGAAGGAGTACTGCTTACTGGATTGCTTCCCCTGGCTTGCTTAGCTTGCTTTCTTATAGAATCCAGTACTACCAGCCCAGGGATGGACCCACAATGGGCTGGGCTCTCCCCTTTGATCATTAATTGAGAAAATGCTGTACAGCTAGATTTCATGGAGGCATTCTCTCAAGAGAGGCTCCTTCCTCTGTGATAGCTCTAGCTGAGTCAAGTTGACACACAAAACCATCCAGTACACTCATTCTTAGGCACTAAGCCTCTCGAAAGCACAATAAAGTCATGTGAGCTGTTCTGCTTCTGAAATAACCTCATCAATTCTCATATGCCAGTTCTGTAATGCCAAAGGAATTGGGTATGGATGAAGGCTCCATTTCTCTTACAACTTCCCATTCTATGATTTACTAAGCATGCTAGGTATGTTTTAGTTTTTTCTTTTGTTATTTTAATTAAGATGGGGGAGGCTTTTCTATGTGTTCTATCCTGGTAAATTGAATCTTGACTAAAACTCTCCTTTCTCTCTCCCACCTCTCTCCTTCCCTCCATCCCTTCCTCTTCCTCTTTTTCTCCTCTCCCCCTCTCTCTGTATAATGCATCTTTACATGTGTATACACACACACACACACACACACACACACATACATACACATGCACAGCTGCATATGGATGAATTCATGTAGAAACCTCTGGTGTCTTTGTTCAGGTTCTTTGGATCCCTCTACCCTGTTTTTTCAAGCAGGGCCTCTCACTGTCTTAGTTAGGCTAGACTGGATGGCCATTGAACCTCATAGATTCACCTGCTTCTGCCTTCCCAGGATATGGAACAGAAACATGTGTCACCATTCTAGGCCTTTTAAATCAAATTCAGGTCCTCATGCTTGGATGGCAAACACTTTATTACTTTACCTAAACTAGAATCTTGTTAAAAATGTGCTTTCTCACATTTTTCTTCCTTACTTTTATGACCTCCTACTTTATTCACACTGCACAAAAATAATTTAGGGAGGCCAGTTCTCATAAATACACCTAACATGATATCACTATCCTTTGTTCAACTGCAAAGACATAAACAGTAAGCTTAGCTTAGTGGGATCTTGCTCTAAGGTCATCACTTCCCTAATTCAACTTAATATTTTTGAACATGGAGTTAAGCTCCATTCCACTTTCATAGCACAAAGGCACATTAAACACACACCAGGAAAGGACAACTGTATCAGAATTTCCCCCACAGATGTTGCCCACTCTGGTTTTTCAACCACAGTTGTGTGCCTTACTACCCATACTCAAGACCATGCTCTCACTACTCCCCAGCTCATGTTTGGTTTTGGCATGTCCCTGGTTGGGCGCCAATTATGTTGTGTGACAAAACATTTCCTGGGGAGAAGCTCCATACTGTCTACTCACTCCAGATAGGGAACCTAGAAAAGACCAAAGTATGAATATTACCAAAGTTCAACTTGGTGAAACAATGAGTTTTATTTGGGCTATTTACAGTAGTATGGGTGAGGGGTTATTTGCAGGAGAAGAAATGATTGAAAGACAGTTGCAACACCAAAGTCCACACTAGCATGGGAGACCACAAAAGCTGGGAAACCTGGAGCTTACTGCAAAGCCTGTAAGCAGCTCAGCATGGTGGGGAATATCCTTTCTAGGTACCTTAATTGGCCTAAACCTCTTCCAGGCAACTTAACGGGTTTCTGCTTCTTCCAGGCAACTAGGCAGGTCTTAAGAGATTTCTTTGCAGCTTGGGTTGTCTTAAAGTCCTTTTTCTATCTTGTTTTTACTTCTCTGAGATGGAATCTCAGCTTTTATTGTTTACTTTGACAAGGAGGGGCCTACAATCTGGTCAGTTTTAGGGACTTTCTAAGCTTTTTTGAGTTTAGTTCTTGCTCAAGGAGCTTTCCTATAGGATGGACTATTTTAATCTTAGAGGAAACTGTAATACAACAGGCAATTTGTTGAATATCTATAGGACTTTTATTCTGCCTCGTAAAGTGCATATAACTTATGAGAGGAGCAAGGCTTCCCATGTGTCTGCCAGCTTTTCATTGCCTTAGCTTGTTCTCACTCACCAACATGGACCATGATTCCATTAATCTTTTAATGTAGCAAGCAGTTAAACCAGAGATATGATGAAAACCATTACCTTTGTAACATATGTTTATGACTTTACAGGTAGCATACATTCGTGCCATGTCACCTGGGATTTTTAACAAATGGAATTCTAAGGCTACCATTAGTGATTATTTCACTGTTGTTGGTCTTACTATATAGGTTAAAAACCAGTAACAACAAAAACCACTTTCTCTGTATGACTGTCCCTATTGTGTAGTCTAGAACAGGGGAGATAAGGACAGGGTTAGTCTATGGAACCAGATGTATCACTGTCACATGGACTTGTTTTATTTCTGATTTTTATTCCAGTGAATGTGACAACTTTTATATTATAAATTCTTAATATATTAAAAATAATTTTTCAGTTATATAGCTATGAGAAAACTTGGTATTTCTTTTCCTTAGTGTGTAATTATTTGAATAAATGGCCATGAGTCCCCTGTGGGAAATCTCTACTGTGTGTCATAGCCCAGGTATTGCAATGTTCTTCCTCACTGGGAGTCAGCCTCCTCTCCAATCATGCATTCTTCAGGAGAATAGAAACAAGGGGCAACCACCTAGAAGTAGACAGCTGCAGCATTGCAATCCCTTTCTGGGACTGAAAGATACTGATGAGGGGAAATCTTCACAGTGGGCAGAACTTAAGGGAGTATGCATGGTCTATAATTTATTTGGAAGAAGAAATGGCCAGATGTTTAATTGTTCACAGACTTATGGGTTGTAGCCAATGGATTGGCTGGATGGTCAAGGACTTGGAAAGACTGTGATTGGAAAATTGGTAAGAAAGACATCTGGGGAAGGAGAAGTATGTGGATAGATCTCTCCAAATGGACAAAGGATGTGAAGATATATGTCCCATGTAAATGTTCATCAAAAGATGACTTCAACTGAGGAGTTTAGTAATCACATGGATAAGATGACTCATTTTGTGGAGAGGTAACATCTTTTCCCAGCCATCCCTGTCATTGCCCAATGGGTATACAAACAAAGTAAACATGGCGGCAGAGAAGGGGGTTATGCTTGAACTCAATAACTTGGACTTCCACTCACCAAGCCTGACTGGCTATAGCTGCTGCTGAATGCCATATCTGCCAACAGCAGAAACCAACACTGAGCCATAGATATGGCACCAAGGTGACCAGCTAGCAACCTGGTGGCAGATTGACTACACTGGACTACTTCCTTCATGGAAAGGACAATGTTTTGTTCTTACTGGAGTAGATACTTATTCTGGTTATGGATTTGCCTTTCCTGCATGTAATGCTTCTGCCAAAACCAGTATCCATGGACTTATAGAATGCTTTATCCACTGTCATGGTATTTATTCTACATAACATTGCTTCTGACCAAGGGACTCATTTCACAGCCAGAGAAGTGTGACAGTAGGTCCATGATCATATAGAGTCCACTGGTCTTATCATTTTCCTCTCCATCCTGAAGCAGCTGACCTGATACAAAGATGGAATGGCCCTGTAAAGACACAGTTACAGCAGCAATTAGGTGGCAGAAGCATGGAGGGCTGGGCCATGGTTCTATAGAAGGGCAAATGCTTTGAATCAGCATCCAATATATGGTACAGTTTCTCCCATAGCCAGGATCTACAAGTCCAGGAATCAAAGGGCAGAAAAGGAAATAGTCACTCCTAGTGGTCCACTAGTAAAGTTTTGCCTCCTGGCCTTACAATTCTAAGTTCTGCTGGCCTAGAAGTCTTGGTTACAGAGGAGGCACAGCTCCTGCTAGGAGTTACAACAAATATTCTCTTGAACTAGAAGCTCAAATTTCCTCTTGGTCATTTTGGGCTTCTAATGCCCCTAAACCAACAGGCTAAGAAAGAAATAACAATGTTAGGTGGGGTGATAGCTCCAGATTACCATGGTGAAATTGGATTGCCTCTTCACAATGGAGGTAACAAAGATTATGTCTGGAGTACAGGAGTTTTGGGCATCTCTTAGTACTAGCATGTCCTGTGATTCAAATCAATTAAAACCCTGAAGTAGTGATGAAGCCTTGCTAGGAAAACTACATCACGGGGGTTTCCTACCACGTCCAGTTGGCTCTCTGTTTTATGCCTGAATCTGAAGCTTTTAGTTCCCTGCTCCTGGCACCATGCCTGCCTCTTGCTGCCTGACATAATGGATTCACATCTCTCTAGAACTGTAAGCCAAAATACACTTCTCCTTCCTAACGTTGCCTTGTTCATGGTGATTTATCAGCGCAACAGAAAAAGAACCAGCACAATAGAAATGGATAAAATGGCTTCCTTGTATTATAAAGTGTGATGACCCATAGGCAAAGTATAAAAGGCCAATTTCTCCATTTTCTTGCCATTTACTATTGATTTTTTTTCCAATCTGATAAGAGTTGGAGTAAATAATACTTCATCAGTTTCTGTAACTGTGGAATATTTCCATATACAATATTTTATGTATTTTATAACTCAATATTTTATACATTTTAGGAAATATTTTCTTTCAATTTTATGTATTTATGTCTTGTGCCCATTTTCTTTCATATTTTTGACACATTGCTTAATGAAATGTGGAAGTTCATTGTTTAAAAAGTTACTCCAGGTGTGGAAAGATAAGTCTGTAACTCTGGCACCTTGGAAACTGAGTCTAAGTAACTGCCAGGAGTTTAAGGTCAGCCTAGGCCACATAATGAGCACCAGGCCACTCAGGGCTGGATACTCTATACTTTGTTGACAGTGGAGTATTGGAGTCTCTACTATTCTATGACTGCTAATTTCTTCTTTTAAACTTGTCAGTATTCATTGACTTGAATGGTCTCTTGTCAGATAATACATGTTTATAATTGCTATATCTGTTGACATGGTTGTTTAGTACTGCTTATTCACTTTGTCTCTCTAGTAGTAGTTTGCAACGCAGGTCTGTTTTGCGTTAGGGAAGCATAGCACCCCTGCTCTTTTTTTGTGTGTGTGTTTTGCATAGCATCTCTTTTTCTATCTCTTCACTTCCAGCCTATATATGTACTTGAATATAAAGAGTTCAATGTTGATGACTGATGTACGATTGGATCTGGAATCTATGCATCTGCATGCTTCACTGGGGGGAGTTTAACATGTCTACATTGGGATTATTGATAAGAACATATGTGTTACTTCTCTTTTACATTTCTTCGCACTAGTGTTAGAGTCCACTTTCTAGAGTTACTCTCTTACTGGCTCTCTGTACTTCATTGACTTTTGTGCTGATGGGCTTTGACGTCTTTCTCTTTTTTCTTTTGTGTGACATCTACAGATCTTATCTCTGTGGGTAGCATGGCCTATGAAAAGTAGGTTGTAATTGTAGCACTTGCTTTAACTTCTTGCATTTGGACAACCTATTTTTTTTCCACTTCTCTTCCACATGAGATGCTTTCAATGTTATCATGTATACCTACTTAAATTGGGGCTCCATTAATACAGCTTTACAAAAGCTATTTTTAATACTTGTGTTTTTTAAAAGTCTATAATAGCAGTGGAGGTAACTTGTCTATCGCCATTTTATCATGTTGCCTAGAGACTTGTCTTTACCACTGACTCTTGTGCTTTTGGATATTCTTGAGGCCCTGCCTAACTCCCTAGCACCTCTTTTTTTTTTTTTTTTAACTGGATGGAATTCTCCTAGAAGGGAGGTCCAATAGTGATGGCATTCCTTAGATACTGTTTGACTAAAAAAAGTATCCCACTTTTATTTCAGAAGAACATGTCTGTCAAGTGGGGTGTTCTTGATGGGCAGTTTTCTTTCAGACTTTTCAATATATCATCCAAAAAGGCCTGCACACTGCACACTTTCTGCTAAACCAACCAACCAACCAACAAACAAAAAACCCTAAGTTGTCTAATAGTATTAGGTAGGTTCCCACGTACCTAGTAAGTCATTTTACCAATGATGATTTTTTCAAAATTGTCTAAACTTGGACAATTTAATTATCACATGATTAGGGCATCCCTTTTATGTCCTTAGGGCTTTCTGGCTCTGGATACTGATATTTTTCTCTGGGTTTGGCTAGTTTTCAGATGCCATTTATTTAACTGAGATATCTCCTTTTTCCTTCTTACAGAATACCCACAACACAGATGGTTGGTTTTGCAGTATCCTTAAAGGTAGCTTCTCTCATGGGTCCTTTGAATGACTTTAAATCACAAAACTTTCTTCCTGCTGATTTCATCATCTGCTGCTAATGGTGCTGTTATCCACACTTACCCAACGCTTTGTTCTCTGGAATTCCAACAGGACCCTCAAATTTAGGCCCTACCTATTCTCACAAACAGGTAAATTACAAGAGAATACCCCAGATTTCATCTAGATAACATAGAAGCCTGAACAGGTGTCCCATGTTTTCCAGGGACAGGCTGTAGGTCTGGTTTCTCTTTGAGACAAGCCAGAAAGTTTAAGAGGCAGGTGAAATGTAGTTCAAAGTAAAGAAACAGGATACAATACTAACCACAATTTAGAATTCCAAAAGTATTGTCACAAATTAATATTTACAAGATTCTGAGTTCTGGATTCAACAAAACTGGTCAAACTCAGAAACACATTTTAAAAGTTGTAAAAATACCTGTTACACATTCTAAGTTGAAGAAACATCTGCTATTTGTTGAAGACAGGGCCTTAAGCATATCCAGATTCCAGTTATTGTTGAAACTACAATTATTTTGCAGAGAAGGAAGACCCTTTGCTATTCACATGGTCAGTTGTGTTACCTAAGTCTTTTAAGACTTAGGTCCTTTTCACCACATGGATAAAGTATGTCACCGATGTCACTAGCAAGTGCAAAGCTGTGTCTGACCTATAAAAGTGTTAGAGTCCCATAGTTTACAGAGGGAGGTGGCAGTTACTTTAAACCAAGCAACCAGTGTTCTGAGGAAGGAAGGCATTGCAAGTTCATAACATAAACCCCACAGACAGTTTTAGTACTGCATTTTAATGTTGCTCTTTAATCTGTCAGTAATGATGTTTGCCAGGGCTACTTAGTATGGAGGCTGCAGGCACAGCACTAAAACCCTTCACTAGTGAAATAGTCACACTGGTGACAAGCTTGCAAAGAAAGAGTGTGTGTGTATGTGTATGTATGCGTGTATGTATATGTTATGTATGGGTGTGTGTATTGGTATGTATGTGTGAATGTGTGTGTGTGTATGCATATGTGCGTGTGTGTATTCATCAAGAGTGTGTATGTATACACATGCCAGTGGAGGCCTGCAGACAACCTTGGGTGTTTTAGGAGGTGTGGTAACCGTTACAGCTCTGTTGGAAGAGGCTTCTCCAGTGGATGTCATACAGCTATGAAGGGAACTATCCTGGTAGTCGGAAGCCACGGAACTCCAAAGTCACACCACAAAACTAACCACACACACACACACACACACACATCATTGGGAGAGACATGAGAGGGTTACTGCCTCTGCTCAGGAAAGAAGCAGCAGGGAACTAAGCTGGAAACAGACAGTCTTATGCAGGGTTTCTTGGGGGAGGAGTTTTCCAGGGTGGAGATTTCCAGGGTGGGTGTGTTAGCCATGGTTTCTATTCCTGCACAAAATGTCATGACCAAAAAGCAAGTTGGGAAGGAAAGGGCTTATTCAGTCTACACTTCCACATCGCTGTTAATTACCAAAGGAAGTCAGGACTGGAACTCAAGCAGGTCAGGAAACAGGAGTGAATGAAGGGATATTACTTACTGGCTTGCTTTCCCTACAAACTGGCTTGCTCAGTTTGGTTTCTTATAGAACCCAAGACTACTAGCCCAGAGATGGTACCACCCATAATGGCCCTCCCACTCTTGACCATTAATTAAGAAAATACCTTACAGCCAGATCTCATGGAGGCAGTTCCTCAAAAAGGGTTCCATTCTCTGTGATGACTCCAGCTGTGTTAAGGTGACACACAAAACCAGCCAGTACAGTGGGGACTGGTGAGATTTCAAGCCAAGCCTGGATTGCTCAGATTTTGAGTCCAGTGATTGGTGGAATTTCAGGCTCAGGGATGTGTGGACTTTTGTGCTCAGGGATTGGTGGGTTTTAGTTACATTTTCAAATCTGGAAGTGGGTTAGGATCTTTTACCCTCCATTCCACTCCTGATTTTGGATATAGGATCTCTCACTGGCCTAGAGGCTCTAAGTTAATAAGCCAGGGAACCCTGGAAATCTGCCACCCTTCCACCTCTCTGGAGCCGGGATTATAAACAATGTGACTACACCTAGGTTTTGACTTGAGTTGTGGGGACAGAGCCCAACCTTGCTGTTGATGGACAAGCAATCTCACTGGTCCAGAAGCAGTGTTATGAAGGTGATTAAGTCACATAAAACTTTTGATTTAAAATTTTACTAAAATTTAAGGAGAATTAAGCAAGCAGGTTATCTTTCCTCAAGAAGTTAAGGCTGGTACTTAATATTCATTTAAAGTATCAGACTTTTGAAGCTGTTCTTTTCAGTGCTCCTCATTCTTGAAAAAGTCAAAATCTAATGAATTTTTGAGTAGGTATAATATATTGAAAAAAGTTAATGACAATTTAAAAAAAGGCTTAAAGTATGAGAGTAAATTTTACTTCTCAAATGAAATTATATATATATATATATATATATATATATATATATATATATATATATATCACTGAAAGTATAAGGTCAATTTAATGCAAAGCAATACAGCTTCTTCCTTAATTCATATTCTAACTGTATAGAAGTTCAAGATGTGTAGACTTTGGGTCTGGTTAATTTTTTTTAATGTGAAAATCTTTATTGGATATTTTATTTACATTTCAGATGCCATCCCCTTTCCCTATTTCCCCTCCCTAGAAAACCCCTATCCCATCCTTGTTTCTCCTTTTTGCTTTTATACTATTTTTAGTGTTAATCAAAGCCTTTATAATTCTGGTAATACTCAATAACCAGGTGCCCATACAATTAGAAGTGTAACCCAATATCCAACTTAGATATATCAACTATCTTTGACTGTCGGAGACACACAAACATATGTCTCTATGTTCCCACCTTCTCTTGTTACCTACCTCCTTCTCTCCTTCTCCTTTTCTTACTCCTCCTCTTCCTCTCCTTACTCCTCCTCTTCCTCTCCTTACTTCTCCCACCTTAGCTCCTCCTACATATCACTCTTCCTGTTAAAATAAAACTTTTCTCTTAAAATACAATTGGAGCATAACTATACCAATTTGTGTCAGTAAGGTACAAGATAGACCTAATACCCAGTCCATCATTTTGTTGACTAAACAGAACCTCTGTCATCCCTCCTAACTAAAAGACTTAGTTCTGAACCTGGCTTTTGTTTTCTTGGCTTTAGAATGAATGTCAGCTGAAAATCATCCTCTCAAACCTTTTCTCTAAAAGTAAATAACCAGAATTGGCTATGAGACTATAAGTCTTCAACCCCATTCAGAAATCCAGAATGACTCAGTTAACTGAAATTATGGGAAACACAAAGCATAGCTTCTAAAACTTAGCCAAATTATAGAGACTGCTGAGCACCTGGATAGTCCCTATGCTACAAAACATTGGAGCATCTGATCTTCAGCCTTCTGGCCCAGGATCATCTGACAGATCTAGTGATGCAGAATTATTAAGGGCTGATTACTCTGTCTTGGCAGAGATAATCAGTTGACTATTCTGCAAGTGTGTCCTTTTCTGGACAGTGATTTGTCTGTAGATGAAAAGAGGCAATTCTTGCCTAGAGGCTGTCTCACCACAACTGGAGTAACTCCAAAGATGCTCAGTTTCTTCTTAGAATCCAAGACAGGAAGCTGTCAGGAGCAGACAAGTCTCTAATCAAAATGGACGTTAATACAGAAATGTTTGTAACATCAATTCTGTGAACTTCTGATGTTTTGAAAACCAACTATCCATGTAAGGCAATCTGGACTATTGTTTGTTAACTCCTCTCAGCTATTTCTAAATAAAATATAGAAAACACCCTAACAATAAACTCAGAGCTATGAATTTGCTATAGGCCCTTAACTCAGAGGCTAACCGTCTCAAATCAGTTAGAAGAGTTAAAAAAGGACTGGGTCTAAGTCTTGTATTCCTAAATGTGTTATATAGGCACAAAGCCTATGAGACTAACAATATTTATCTCACTTTTATATCAATAAGAAGCTCATACAAATGAAAACCTTAAATTTGAAATCAAAGTAAGTTTTATACCATTTAAGAAATTATAACTTCATCTTAATAACAATTATACATATGTCTATGAATAGGTTATGGCTATGCAATAAGTCCTAGCTAATCCTCCCTGTTCCAACAAAACCACTACTTTCCCCTAGAAAGACAGCCCAATATTAACCACCTCATTCCCCAAGTCCAGGGAATAGGGGCGTCAACTCTTCATTAACTTCTTCAAGCTGATTGTGGATGTTGCGATATTAGAAGAGGGGCAGGGGAAGAGTAAATTGATAAGCCTCTGACATCTGTGTCTTCACTGCATTCAGCTGCAATTTTAGGACATCAGAGGTTCGAGCAGGTCTGCTCAGCTCACTTGATGAGTAGATACACCAAGGCTGTGTATTCTGCAATATACAATTCTCAAAACAAATTTTAGTATCAAGATAATTTTTTTGTTTGAATTCTGGAATCTAGTCTTCTGGCGGCCTGTCTCTGTCATGTCTAATCCATATAATTCTGGGAGTTTCTATAAGGGTGTGCTCCCACCATCCTCCCATTTTTGCCTCCCTGCTCTCAAATTCCCCAACACTAGGGAATCCAAACTTTCAGGCACCAAGGCCCTTTACTTCCACTGATGCCTAGCCCCTTACCCCATCCCCCCTCCTCCAATTACTATGAAGGTGTGCTCCCACCTCTCATTCCTGCCTCCTTGCTTTTGAAATTCCCCAACATTAGGGAATCCAAACTTTCAGGTACCAAGGCTGTCCACTTTCACTGATGCCTGGCAGGGCCACCCTCAACTACCTATACAGGTGGAGCTATGAGTCTCTCCCTTTGTGTTCTCGGGCTGGAGATTTTAGAATGGCTACTTCAGCTTGTTTCTTAGGGCTATTTGCTTGAAAAATTGTTTTCCAGCCCTTTACTCTAAGGTAGAGTCTGTCTTTGTCACTGAGGTGGGTTTCCTGTATGCAGCAAAATGCTGGGCCCTGTTTATGTATTCAGTCCATTAGCCTATGTGTTTTAATTGGGGGATTGAGTCCATTGATGTTAAGAGATATTAAGGAACAATGATTGTTGCTTCTTGTTATTTTTATTATTAGAGGTTAAATTATCTTTGTTTAGCCACACACTATCTTCTTTTGGATTTGTTGGAAGAGGATTACTTTCTTTCTCTTTCTAGGGTATAATTTTCCTCCTTGTATTGAATCTTTCCTGCTATTATGGTTTGTAATGCTGGGTTTGTGGAAAGATGTTGTGTAAATTTGCTTTTGTTGTGGAATATCTTGTTTTCTCCATCTATGGTAATTGAGAGTTTTGCTGGGTATAGTAGCCTGGGCTGGCATTTGTGATCTCTTAGGGTCTGTATGACATCTGTCCAGCATCTTCTAGCTTTTATAGTATCTGGTGAGAAGTCTGGTGTAATTCTGATAGGTCTGCCTTTATATGTTACTTGGCCTTTTTCCCTTACTGCATTTAATATTCTTTCTTTGTTTTGTGCATTTGGTGTTTTGATTATTATGTGACAGGAGGTATTTCTTTTTTGGTCTAGTCTATTTGGTCTTCTACAGGCTTCTTGTATGTTTATGGGCATCTTGTTCTTTAGATTAGGGAAGTTTTCTTCTATAATTTTGTTGAAGATATTTATTGGTCCTTTAAGTTGGGAATCTTCACTCTCATCTATACCTATTATCCTTAGGTTTGGTCTTCTCATTGTGTTCTGGATTTCGTGGATATTTTGTGTTAAGAACTTTCTGCATTCTGCGTTTTCTTTGACAGTTGTCTCAATATTTTCTATGGTATCTTCTGCACCTGAGATTCTCTCTTCTATCTCTTGTATTCTGTTGGTGATGCTTGTGTCTATGACTCCTGATCTCTTTCCTAGGTTTTCTACCTCCAGGGTAGTCTCCCTTTGTGATTTCTTGATTGTTTCTACTTCCATTTTTATGTCCTGGATGGTTTTGTTCAATTCCTTCACCTGTTTGATTGTGTCGTCTTGTAATTCTTTAAGGGATTTTTGTGTTTCCACTTTAAGGGCTTCTACCTGTCTACCTGTGTCCTCCTCAAATTCTTTGAGAGTGTTATTTATGTCCTTCTTAAAGTCTTCTATCATCATCATTAGAAGTGATTTTAAATCTGAATCTTGCTTTCCTAGTAATATGGGGAATTCAGGACTTTCTTTTGTGGGAGAACTAGGTTCTAATGATGCTAAGTACCCTGGGTTGCTGATGCTTATGTTCTTGCACTTGCCTTTTGCCATCTGGATCTCCTTAGTGCTACCTGCCCTGTCTCTGACTGGAGCCTGTCTTTCCTATTGTCTTGATTTTATCAGAACTGTGTGAGGTGGGGCTTACTACTGGGGTAAGAGCTGGAGCCCAAAATCTGTTCAGTGCTCTGGGCCAGGAGTGACTTCTTGGGTCCTAGTGGGTCCCAGTTACTCCCTGTTTGGGCCAGGCATTGCTGTCTGCTTACCTAAGATACTGCCTGGGTTAGAGTACCTGGAAGCCCTGCTTCCTCTGGGTTCTTTGAGATTGGCGGCAGAGCTGCTGCCTGGGATCTGCTCAGTGCTCAGGCCCAGACTGGAAGAAACCGGGTCTGGTTAATTTTGCTGTGTGATATTTTTATTTATTTGCAGGGCTTTTTTAAATAATAAAGTTTATAAAATAAAATGTTATCCATTCGCATCTAATATTATACTTGGTTTTCACTTAACTGAAATTCTTTAAAATTTTCCTTCCAAATGTTTGTATTTGTCCAAGTATTTTAAAAAATAAATGATATACCCTTTGTATTATTAACTGTACATCAATGGGCACTTCTGCCAGTCAGCTTTAACTACTGTAACAAAATACTTAAGACAAGTCAACTGAAAGAAGGAAAGGTTTATTTGGACTTCTTGTTCCCAAGGCTTTAGTTTATTAGAACCATGGTCAACTGACTCTTGCTTTAGGGCCAGTTGCTAGGCAGAACCCCAGGCTGGGAGTGTGCCATGGAGTAAAGGTTCTGACTTCATGGCAGCTGGAAATCAGAGAGTGGAAGAGGCTAGGGTCCTAACTTCCCTTTCAAAGGCCTAATCCCATCGAACCAAAGTCCTTGCCCTGAAAGAAGAAATGAAAAATTCTTTTAATTCTACGAAATATATGCCTTCATTTCTTCCTTCCTGAAGATAGGAATTTCCTTTTAGCAAGATTTTACTTTGGTCTTACAAAACCTGCTTTAGCATTTCCTAAATACTAGAGCCAGGACAAAGCATCCTGGCTGTTTTTAAGGTGCTATAACCGAGACCACAGCACTTCACCTTCATTCCTAGAAAGCATTTTCACTGGATATAGAGTTCTCGCTTGACCCTTAGGTCAGTGGTTCTCAGCCTTCCTAATGCTGTGACCCTTTAATACAGTTCCGCATATTATGGTGAACCCAAAAATTATTGCTGCTACTTTATAACTGTGGTTGTGTTATTGTTATGAGTCATAATTCTGATATTCAGGATGGCCTTATGTGACCCCTGTTAAAGAGTTATTTGCCCCACCCCCAAGAAGTCACTACCGGTTGAGAAGCATTGGCATTGAGTGTTTAAAATATAGTATTTTTCCACCTTCATTTGTGCTTCTTAGTTTTGATAAATCAGACAAACTTTGGCTATTATTATTTCATGTGGACAATATACTTACATTTTGAGATATTTTTTGTTGTCCAAAATTCATTAATTTGGTAACTAATACTCTACTATCAAATTTTAGTGGTTTGAAATCACTAGATACTAAACTAGATTCCTCTCCTCCACCTCTGCCCTCTCTCATAAACATCTGTCCATCTCTCTATAAATATATTCAGACTTGTATTTACATTTACATTGGAAATCTCCTGAAACATTTTTGGGGAAGTCTGTATTCGTGATGTATAGCTGTGATTAATTTTAATGCAATTATTCATTCATATACTATAAAGATGGTTCTGTTTATTTTCTAGGAGTGCCTAGTACTTTAAAAATGTTAATCCTCCTTGCTCCTAGAGGTGTTGCAGGTGTGACTGCTGTGCCACATGTTCACCAGTAGGTGGCATAGAGGAGAGAGGCTGTGTTTATGCTCAATGTTCTGAACTGTGATCTTCTGAACGATTAGAAGCCTAAATCCCTGACAAAAGCCTGCCTGGGATGACCGTCATCTTGCAGGCCTTGAGGGGAGTGTGCCAAAAATGCCAGAGATGACCTCTGTTTGCTGCCATATTACATGAGTGGGATATTGCACTCAGGAGACTACTCCTGAGATGACCCCACTCAGAGACCCCAGGCACCACTATGAGGAGCGAGTAAGTGGTGGAGAAACATAAGGTTGTGGGTACAACGAAGAAAGGCAGAACTGAGGCAAGGAATAGCCTGATGTGGGTAGCCAGTGATGCCACCTGGGACCATAGTGGGGTTCTGATCTGTGCTGCCACTGGGGGCCACATCTATGGCCTGGCCCTGTGGCAGCACCAAAAGCCAGGTGGATACCCCTGGTCTAGGTTACCTCCTAGTGACATATGTCTAAAGGCTGTACAGAATTGAAGTACCTGTGAAATTCACAAAGAATCAATAATTTTTTTTTTTAAGTGAACCTTCCTTAGGGTTTGCTTTTGTCCTGAGTAAACTTGTCCATCTGAGTGATATGTTGGTTTTTGCTGCTTTCCTCAGTCAGGAGTGAGATTGTGTGCTCAGGAAAGTTTTCCACAAACAAAGCCGATGTAAGTGATGTAAGTGCAGCTGATGCAACTTTCTGTAACCCATTGTCCTGATCACACATCGCTCCATCTCGTGTTTTGTCTATGTTTACTGTAGCGCTGGCTTCTTTAGCCTTGAAGCATTTAGAATGGTGGTGCCATTTCCCCTTTCTCCCACACGTTCTTTCATCATGTGATCTCGTCTGCTTTGCTTCTCAGCAGCTTCCCACAAAGATCTCTCTACTTGGGATGCTTTCCATCCCTCCCTCCATTTCTAGAATGGATGGTTCTCCTCCGAACACCTGTGCCTCACATCTAAGAACTGAGCAGTGGTGCAGGGTGCTACCCGAATATGTTGTTTACTGTAGCAATTCAGTTTCCCTGGCTTTTAGAAATCAGTTAGAAATTAGTAGAAACCTTCTAATACATTTCCAACATTTAAAAGGATAACTACAATCTGCAAAGCAAATATCCTAAGTGAATCCTTGACCATAAAGGTCAGTAACGGTTGTGAACGTTATAGAGGTTTATGCAGTCACTGAAACTTTTTACTAAGGGAAAACAATTCATCCCCTTTATGTATTGGTATACAGGTTTTCTTAGATAACATAAATAGGCAAACTTTCTCTTGAAGAGCTAGGTTTATAGTTCTATGGTTGTCTAGTTGCACCCTATTCGGCTTCTTAATCTTGCTCCATAGAGCCTTCCAAGGTAATGGGTTTTCTTGTGTGATAACAAAATATCTAAAATTGGGTAGTTACATAGAAAAGATATTTATTTAGCTGACAGTTTTGGAGGCTGAAATTTATAGATCAGGTGGCCATATCTGTTGGGCTTCTAGTGATGACCCTGTAGGCTGTGTCATTCTATGAGAGATTAGAGACAATAGAAAGAGGAATGATCAGAAGATGCCAAGCACAGCCATTTATTCTCCCTAGAATAAACTGGAGTCTAAAAGGAACTATACATTCTTTCTAATCCAAGAAAGGATATCTCTTTTCTACTAATGCCCTGCCTCTGAAACATTCTAACACCTCAACATTGTACCCTGGAAACCAAATGACCCGCACAGGCATCTTGGAGGAAGAAGACACACCACATTCAAACTACAACCAATCCATGCTGCTTTTCTACAGCTGATGCTTCACCTTATGGAAAGGATGTTTTGTGGTTCTAGATTAAAGCCAACACTGGGTCCCAATGCCCCAGTTTCTGGCACACTGCTCTCCACACTGTCCTTATGCCCTGCATTTCAGGTAACTCCTCACATTTCTGTTCAGACTGGCAGCCCTTTCTGTCTTTGATCGTGATGGTAACTCCAGAACTCTGCTCTAGTCCAGCTGTTGGGTATCATTATTGGTTCCTGTGGCTCTGCGGAATTTATTGCGAATCTTTTTCCATTTCCATGGCTGCCTAACAATTCAAAGGGTGTGGGAGTACCCATTTCCCTGTTCTGGCCTTTTATAGTTTGATATTTGTTTGTCCCTTTAATGTATTTTTGAGAGGAAGGGAATATTAGTACATGTATTTTCATTAAGGTTCCTTTGATTGGAGTTTACTTTAAAACAGTACAACAAAGATTGCTGGGCTGGAGAGATGCTCAGTGGATACTCTTTCAGAGGACCTGGGGTTTGATTCCCAGAAACCGCTGTTGGCAGCTTACAACTACATAACTGCCATTCTGAGGAACCTGATGCCCTCTTCTGGGCTTTGTGGGCAGCAGGCACAAACATAGTGCACAGACATAGATGCAGGTAAAACAGCCACACACATAAAATAAATAATAAAAAAAAGTAAGACACTCAAATCACAGATTAATGAAGATGCTTTTATTGAGTTACAAGATAAATCACATAAAAATAAACTCAGTAAAAATTTTTTTACCATTCTCTGAAAACTAGAATCTTTACATAAAAGTATTTTAAATGATTCAACTGTTAATTACTTATGTATTATTTAAAATCTTCAATATTAAGGCAAGTATTTTGTTACTGACTGAATCTTAAAATTAATAAAATATCAGCTAAGTTTATATCAATCAAAGCAAATCTAAGTCTTAGTAAACTCAAGGAAATTCTGCTTGAGAAGGAAACACAGCCTATGCTGAACGTTATTTCCCCATCTCCGCTTCAGAGTAAATCATCACATTCCTGACAGAGTCAGGTGGTAATACTACGGCCTGTTTGATTTTACTTCCCAAATGCATTCAGAAATCATTGTACTTTGAACTGTAGTCTACCTCTGACCTCATACTATAAAGCTCATGCTGCTTTCTGGTGATTCTGGGCAGCAACTGTGAGCAGCAGCCTCAAGTCAGCCTTGCCACCATGAGGCAAACAGCTCCTACTTCACGGCTCACTGTGCTGAGAAGGGTGGGCTTTGGATGCTTGGGTATACAAAATGCATGCTTCATGTACAATTTCTTTCAATTCATGAAAAGAACTCCTCCATGTTTGTCCACAAAGAGGTCCATGAATCTTCTGTCACCTTTCCCAGGAAGCCATCAAAGTCCCATAAATACAGTCTTAAACTTTAAGCTCCTCTGACATTATCTGATTATAAATCTGTTTGGTCAATGGAACATAAGATTTTTTCAAATTATCCATAAAGTAAAGTGGGTCAGAAATCTTCAGCGGATTAAATCCTTCTTCCATCAGTTGTAGCTTCTTTAGCTTGAATGTCCCTGTTGTTTCCATTTTGTCCTAGGAAATAATTACAGATATTACCAGAGCAAGTTATTAGTAGTCATTGTAAGTTATTAGTATTCATGTCTGAGCAAAATGTTGGAAAAAATAGGCCATATCTCTTTATCGTATTCTATATCTAATTAAAATGTTTATATTTATTATTAATTTGACATTAGAAATAGAAAACATTTATTTATCTGTAAACTTTATTGAAATGTTATCTTACTGCATAAATAATGATTAATGTGACCAACAAATTAAGCATGTTTGAAATACATATGCTCTCTCATGGTAGTACCAAACAATATTATGACTATATGATACTGTAATAGGAGTTAAAGTTACAAAAGGCAAAATTTATGATACACGTTTTCTCAGGAGGCTCTGCTAATTTGTGTCTCTAGAACAGAACAAAAGGACAGGGTTGGATGTATTTCAGCCGTATTGAGTATTATTACATTTAAAATTTGTGTTATGGGCAAAACTACCTTGTTAGAAATGTCACAGAGCAGTTGGTTTACTCAAGTGGTCAGAAGTTTTAGTTCTGCATTTTCTCAGATTATTTATTACTATAATTCATTTGTTATAAGATTTTTTGAGGTACAGTATTACTGTGTAGACCTTCCTAGCTTCGAACTCACTGTGTAGACTAGGCTGGCCTCAAAGTCAAAGAGATCCACCTGCATCTGTCTCTGCTCCTTGAATGCTAGGATTAAAGGTGTGTAGTGTAAGTCCTGCTACATAAATACTTTGAGATCTGAGAATGTTAGGTTAATTGTACCAAATGAATAATAATCATTAACTGTAATGGACAATGCTTTGTTTAGAAAATTAATGATATTAAAGTATTTCCTAAATATGTATAATGCTGACCCAGTCTTCTAGACTAGTTCAATGTCAAAATATTCTGCTTCTGAGAGTGAATTTTAAGTTACATTGAGATTAAAGTGTTAAAACATTACCTTTTAGATCTGTATTCTATTCCATGAAGATACATTTCTCATGAGATAATCAAGGAAAGATGGAAAGAGTAGACTTGGCTACAAAGGACAAGGCAGATGGGTATAGCTATTGGCTCCTTCCCCCCATTGGCAACTTGCATGACACCTTCTGGTACCATAAAATCAATCCTCAAGAAGGAGGCTTTCTGCTCAGATACTCTGGCTCCTGTGTCTACAGTATATGGTCTCTTAAGGAATAAGGACCTATCTACAACCTGTGAGAGGCAACTAAGGGCAACAGCAAGAGTCTACAGGGTTTTAGGACTCTTGGTTTTCCTGACCAGCAACCAATAAAGGGCCCATGAACTACAAGGGGCAGCATGGCACAATAACCCCAAGAGTGCAGTAAGGACACTCAACATTTCAGTGGCAACCAAAGGCTCAGTAATTGGATTTAAGAACTTCTCAAAAAGAGGACGACTATGCCTTGTACTAGAAGTGTATCCAACGACTCAGAGCTAATGAGGTCCTGAATCTTATAAGGTTTATATCAATTGCCACCTTTTAATTCCCACCTGCATTCTAAACATTTAGTTATACCCACAGATAAGTGTAGCTCTTACCCCTCAACAAAAAAACATCTCTTGCAAGAGATAAAGACCATCACAGCTATAATTGATCACAATGCCAAAGCAGTGATCATGTCACCTGCGTCACCTGCCCCATCTACAACACAACTCCTGCACCTAAGGCTTAGAGAACATTTCCAAAGGAGGAAGAAGAAAGGCTGTAGTGCGATATGCATCAGTAAAGCCTTAGTGTCAGGAAGTGAAATGTATAGTAAAGCCTTTGTATCTGGCTTGGAGTGAAATGTTTGAGTAAAGCTTTTGCTATGTTTGGATCATTCAGTAGAGGCTGAAAAATTGTTCTGTGACTGTTTGAACCTTGAAGGAATGTTGTCTCTCTAGAGAATCTTTACTTGGTGCTATGTGAGAGGTGCAGCTGTACAAACCTTGGTCCTAAGACACTGGCAAACCTGGGGTTCTTACGTTTGACTGTGGATAGCCATGGTCAAAAGGTAGCAAGATTTGTATGGGTTGTCTGCTCTCATGGGCAGCAAGGGCAAGATAACTTTGGTAGCTGGAACCTTTCCCAGGCCCAATTAGCCTTGTACAATGATTGAATAAAGTAACAGGAGTGAGATAGCTGGGTGTCAGTCTTTTCTAAGAGGCAGAACCCCCAGAAATGAAGGTTTTAGCATCTTAGTGAGCTTCTTTCTCTACTGTAGCACCTACGACCAACATCGATCAATAAAAGATTGTACGAACCAAAGGAACAGGATGTCTGTTATGAGATTATATCACCTAGAAATGTCAGGGAAGCTATACTTATGAAGTCTCAACAACATGGCTGCCTAAGCAAGATCTGAATGGGAATTATATCAACAAAGGAAATCTTATAGGGTCCCAACCCTAGACTAAGAACTATAGGAAACTAAGGAATGCTGAGGAACGGACAAAACAGGCTTTCCCAAGAAGGAGTCCCCTAATTGGTTAACCAACACCAAATGGTCAGCCCTGAAATATTATGTACATGGATAACATTATATCAGATGAGCAGGTTGTAATTATATATTTAGGAATGCATATTATATTTAATACATATATTTTTATTTGTATATTTAGGAATATAGATCATGCTATATTAATATACTAACAATTAAAGAAAGAAGTTATATGGAAGCTATACAGAAGATGATGTATAGAAAGGAAATGGAAATAACATGTAAGTACATAAGTAATATGGGAAAATTGATAGTTATCTTAGATTGTGCTATCATGATTGTGTCAGATGTGCCTGTGTTAAGGTAGGTAAAAGATACATGGGCTATCTGCATGTAAACACTTGGATGTTGACCCAGTGATACCCTCTTTTAGGCAAATAGCTCCAACCATCATCATAATATATGTGCAAGAAACAGTTTTGACCTGCCACCCCCACTGAGAGCATCACTTTGCTCTAAGGTCCCATGTGAAGAGAAAGAGACAACTCCACAATCAGGACAAAAACCCTAGCCCTTCATCATGCTTCCTTCAGATGCAGCTTCAAACACTGTGCCCCAAAGCATCAACTCCACGTTTCTCTGATTTTTATTTTTAAAGTTATCCAATATAAATAAATGGGCACATTCTCTAAAGGAGAGAAGGGTACTTTGCTAGTGACCCACCTCTTGGTTCTGGCTCCTATCTTTGACAAGAAATTTTGAGGTTGTAAAATTACCTGAATTCTTAAAAACCGTGGGCAGGCATAAGCTGGTAGAGATGTTACCACTTGGTCGTACATTTTTTGTAAGTCTAAAGACTTGTTTGGTTTTAGAATAACAGAAGTCATTCCCGCTTTTCCTTCATAACCTGGGGAAAGGTCAAAATAAAATCCATGTATTACTAGGTGAGTTTTCAAAATCAGTCCTGTCAGACAGACTGCCACAGAGATGCCCATTCTACATTCTATTCCAGAGGTGACAGTGGGGCAGTAGCATAAATTGAGTCTGTGTCTTTCCCTCACGTATGATTTAATCACTAGAAGTAACTGAACTATAGGGATGATCACAGTTTGCCTTTGATTGTCCGTCCGACAGAAACGAGACAGGCTGGATGGAAGACAATAAGTTATATATAAAATTTTCATCATACCAACACAAATGCTAAGACAGAAATCTTAGGGAAAGCTAACTATAGCCTAGCAAAAATGTGCGTTTTAATTGCTAATGAAAAAAAAATCACGGGGAGTATTTGAAGTTAAGAGAAGTAGAAATGGCTATTTTCTTTTTATTAATTAAAATGAATGAAAGTTAAGTTCCCATTGCTTACTGCCCACCATGTGGTTTGCAGACCTCAGAGGGCTGGCCCATTTCTCCAGTCCTCAGGGACAGTTTCCCAGTCTGTTATCTCCTTCCTCTGCTGCTAAGTAGACATTTCAACCCCTGGCCTCCCCTCTCTACCCCACAGCATTAGCAAGGAAACACTATCATTTGCATAAAAGAACACAGTTCAGGTACATGTGGTATTTTTAAACATTTAAATTAGAACATGTTCCTTTTGAGTGGAATAAGCCAACGCGTGTCGTAACAGAAAAGGGAGACCATTGGAAAGATCAGCTTCAACTATTTTCAAAGCACATAAAAACATTAAAATCCATCCATACCTTTTTTTTTCTTTCTAATGTGTCCATAAAGTTTGTTAGCGTATGCAAGGGCATTGCTTGTCAAGGCAAGATGAAAATATTTTTAAACATTAATTTTAATATGCAAAATTTTAAATGTTGATTTAGAAAGTGATAAAAACCTAAAGAAGCCACGCATGGGCGTTCTCCTGACAATTCTCCAAGTCGACCACAGCCACATACCTGGCACAGGCACACCATACACATTTGCTTCCTGTATGAAGTCCAACCTCCCAAGCATATCAGCGACCTCTGTGGTTGCGACATTTTCTCCTTTCCACCTAAATGACAGACAGATCCTTAAGAGCACAGGCATTTGAAGAGCCAGCTCCTGCTTTCAGTTTCAGTGACTTGCATTTGGCTCTGTGAAGCACCTAGTGGCCAAAAATAACTAGTTTCCAAGCAAAAGCCACGTCTACAAAAGCGTTTCGTTCAGAGTTCAATAAAGTCAGCAGCTGTGGTTTGGTTAAAATAACTTAAGAGTTTTATGGGTATAAATTGTTCACTGTAAAATACTTTTAAGAGAGCTGTGAAACGAATTGATGAGAAGAGAAATTTATCAGCACAAAATCACTACTGTGTGCAATAATAAAAATTAAGTTTAAAACTTTATCCTTGGAGGTAGGAATTTTAAAAAATACTATAATTACATCAGCATTTTAAACAACTTTACTTTCTGGGCATTAACACATCCACTTCTGCTATTTTAATGAAGACAATTCTATATGACGAAAATTTAATATACTTCTTATTTATTCCCTATTTGTCTATTCACTCAAGCCCTTGCTAAATACTTACTCTATGCTCCTGACTATTTTATAGCCATTGAATAACAAAGTAAAATAAAATTTTATGTAGGCTAAGACAAACTTGAGAAATTAGAAAATAAAATGTTAAAAGAAACGGGAGTGGGCGATCTCAGTCTCAATATTTTGTCATTACATCAAGAATCATCTCAAGACCGGTGAGACATGTTGGTGAGTAGTGAGGCACTTGCCACTGAATCAGAGTTTAATCCCTGAAACAGACATAGTTAGAAGGAGAGAACCACCTCCGAAAAGTCACATGTATAATGTGGCATTTTCACTCTCATCCCCACCTCCAACAGGGAAATATGAGATAAGGAAGAAAGAAAAAATGTGATTCATTTACACAATGGAATACTAATCAGCTATTAAAATCAAGAACATTGTGAATTTTTAGTCAGATTTATGGGACTAGAAAATAGCATCCTGAGTGAGGTAAGCCATACCCAAAAAGACATGCATGGCATGTACTCACTCTCTTCTAAGTGGATGTGAGCCATAAAGTACAGGACACCCACGGTACAGACCCAAAGAGGCTAAATAGCAAGGAGGGCACAAGGGAGGAGGATGCTTAAATCTCACTCAGAAGGAGAAATGAAACTGTCTTCAGAAGTGGACGGAGGGAGGGAACTGTATGGCAGAGGTGATGGGAAGGGTAAGTGGGTATCAGGTGTAGGGAGAGCCAAGGAGAAGGGGAGGGGAGCTTACGTGGAGGGGTCATGTGAAGGGGGGACTGAGAGGAGGGGGGTTGTGATTATTATGTAAAGTGAATAAATGAATTAATTAGAAAAAAAGAAAGAATAATATCTGCAAAATAAGATAAAATAAAACAAAAGAAATGACTTTAGACCCTATGGCTCTTCTGTATATCCCTAATTCTAGCTTCAGGTGCTGCTTCTACTATCATATCCTAAATGTAAAGTTTACTGATTGGGTATAGTTCATTTTTTTAAAGAACAACTATGGAGTTTGACACCAGAACTAAACCTATAGTACATTTAGAAACAGATGGTGAGCCCATCTTTGTGCGGGGAATCATTGTGGAGCTGAAAGGACCCTGAGTGTCCTGAGTTATCAGGAGCAGGAGCTTCCACTTTCCACAGAAGAGGGATTCACAGGCACAGAGCCAGCTGGGCATCCAGTGATGCCATTCCTACCTGAAAGTGTCTCCAATACGGTCCCAAAAATACAGAAAGTTCTCATGGTCTTGGAACATTAGGTCTCCCGTGTTGAAGTAAACATCTCCCTTCTTAAACACATCAAAAAGCAGCTTGCTTTTCGTGTGCCTGTAGGAGCCAGCATAGCCAAAGAAGGGATTCTTCTTATTGACTCTAGAAATGAGGAGACCAGGTTCTCCTGCAAGAGAAAGGGCTGCTTTAGAAGCCATGTGTTCCAGCAGTGATCAGTGCAGACACCACACACATACCCAAGATATAGCCAAGAAACCCAGCCTTGTAGCTTCCCATTTTCCTTTATATTTGTTTCCATTCTACTCAATGGTGTCTTCTCTTGGTGCCTGCATCCAGCATATCCTTTCACAAACAACCTTGCAAAAACGAACAGCGAAGGAATCGCATGGAAATGAAATGTGAATTTAATTTCTCTTGTACTCTGGGTTGACAGACGAAGGGTAATGTCTCTTGGAATTGCACAGATTTTAACTCAGGTAATACTGAGAGCAAATAACTCAGCAATTTTAATAAGCTGGTAAATAACACTACATACACATTAGTGACCATACCTACTCTACCATAATAACTGTACTTATCTTGAGGAGCAATTGTTTGAAACTGGCATTACAATTCTAATTTTATTAAAAGAACTAAAGTCCAGAAGGGTGAAATCAACAGTTGAAATCAGAAAAAGAAATAGGTACAGAACTCAAAATGAAGCCTTTGGAGCAAAGAACCCATGAAGTAGGCTGAACCAGTTAATGGTTTATTCTGTAATTTCTTGACAAGGGAGGGCATTAGAAAGAGCTCCCGCCTCATGACAACACTCGCACGCTTAGATGTTTATCTGAAATCATTATTCTAGTCAGGTCTCTCTAGTCGAGGTTGTGCTTGGTGATCAGCAAGGCAAGGTTACATTTAAGGTAAAGGAAAGCAGAGATCACAGTAGCAGCCTTAAAGGTCCGTGTCTACGTTCTTCTGGATTCGCTGCAGTGATGGATGAAGTAGTCACAGGGCTCTTGACTATTCCTGCCTCTCAGCCACTGTACACTGTATTTGTATCCCCTTACCTCCCTCTGGATAAGGACACATGCTCTGCTCCAGCAGAACTCCACTGCTTCTTTCTCATCATTTTCATCCTCACTAGCCCCGCCACTGCTGGCATCATCAGTTACACTGCACACATCACCGTAGCATCCCTGTCCTTAGAGCCCTGCATCGGCATCCTCTCATTGTCAGCAAAAGCCTCTAAGAAAGGTCTCCATGATAGCTCCATCTTACCAATGCAGAAAGGGAGGCAGACCAAGTAATCTACCCAATGTCACACTGCCGTCACACAGAGGAGCTGGAGTACACGTTTCAGAACAAGGTCCACATGCCCTCAAAGGCTCACACACTCTGTGAAGTTTGTCAGGCTGCATTTAATAGTGCAGAAATTTTAAAGACCCCTTTCTTCCTCACAAACTATACTGCTTGTTTTTACTTCTCAGGGTTTAGGTACTAGCTTTTCCTCTGACAAATTATTGTAAATATTTTACAAGTCACGGTGTTCATGTCTTTCCTGATGAGGCATAATTGACATAATGAAGGGACAAAGCTATAACAGAAAACAAAGTGCAAGAGCTCATCACGAGGACTCTGGAGTGGGCTCAGTCAGCATTTTTAGAATTGCTGAAGTTACATAAGCACCATCCCAAGATTTAAGTTCTGGTTTCAGATCTCATGATGCTTCTAAACAACAGGCTAAGAAAGACCTCCAGTTCTCCAAATTCTCCAAAGGTTTACTTTTCCTATTTTTATTAAATGACTTATTGTTTATTTTTATTTTATGTGCACTGGTGTTTTGTGTAGCAGGATACTCCTGCATGTATGCTGAATCTCCTCGAGCTGTAGTTACAGGCAGTTATGAGCTTCCATGCGGGTGTTGGGAACTAAACCCAGCTCTTCTGGAAGAGCAGCCAGTGTTCTTAACCTCTGAGCCATCTCTCCAGCCCTTATCCTTTTTTTTTTTTTTTTTTCTCTTGGAGAATGTCTGTGGAGTTGAATTAAGAAACATTTGAAAATGTTAATCTTATTATTTTTGTGAGCGCATGTGTGTGTGTGTGTGTGTGTGTGTCTGTACATGCCAGTGCAGTTGAGCACAGGTGCCCTCACAAACCAAAGGCTCAAATCTCCTGGAGCTGGAGTTACAAGCAGTTGTGAGCACCTGTGACACAAGTACTGGGAAGTGAACTCTGGTCTTCTACAAGAGCAATACCTCTGTGTCATCTTCTTAGACATCCAGCAACACTGGATATTCTGAAGCTTGGGAGATTATTAATACTTTCTTTTATAATCTTTCCAGTAGCAGTCAGACAAATAGAACAAGAATAAAAGAAAAGCAGGTTTACAACTTGTATTATCACATTGAAGCAAAGATCCAGGAAGTCATGTCAAGTGTAGGTTGAGGCAGTATTAGGTATTGCCTCATTCTGGAATTTGGGTTACATTTACATAGATAGTATCTGTTCATTTCTAAGTGCATAGCTTTATAGGTTCTGTTTTCAATGATGATCTGCAGGTAACTGAGGCCTTTGTTTTCATCAAAATTTCTAAACTGAAAACTTTCAGACAGTCTGCCTTCAGAGGAATAGAAGGGAGAAGAGAGGAAGGAAGAAGCCAAAGGTTTGTACATATCCCTTAGTTGTCAACACAAGCCTCATGAAATAAATCATGTCACCACTGATTTACAGAGGAAGGAAACGAGTTTTAGATCAGCCAGTCTGGCCACAGCTGCCTGCTCCTAAGTGTCAAAACCAAAACGTAAAGCAGAGGTGGCCTGACTGTTCATTGTACCTAGGACAAAACATTAATTTAGTATTATTGGTGATGTGTGATGTAGATAAGGAGAAATAAAAGCCAAAGAGATGCCACTTAACTATTTTACAACCTAATTAGGGCTCAACATCCAACAGTTGCATTACACTACAAGATAAGTCACATTCCGAACAGTCATTCTTTCCTGAACTCAGCACCTGTGGATTCAGGTTCTTTGCTTAAGACAATGACTTCGTAACTCGTCTTACCTTTTCTCACACGGTAGCACCAGCCTTGTCCGTTCCTCAGTGGTTCATCTTTCTGAAAGTCATACTTTATCAACTCAAAGGAGAAAAAAAGCTGCAAACCCAAAGTGAAGAATAAAATTGAGCATTCGGCTATTTGTGCAAGAACGGGATCTGCTAACAGAATCTATGTTCAATTTAAACGAGGAATCTTTTTACTGACAAAAAAATTAAACAAAGGCTTGAAAATTGACGTGGGAAGCACTCGTAAGCAGACCTCTCTAACTGGCACTCATTTTCATTTCCTCTAGCTTTGTTTCACCTTAACACTGCTAGGCTTTACCCTCAAAAGAGTGAGAGCGAGTTACAGATGGTACCCGGCTCTGGTTCATTCATTATTCTAACCATGGGCAGGAGGACCCATTTCACAGTCTTTGAAAACATTCTCTCTAGAGGGAAGTTTTAAACAGAACTAAGACATGAGGTATGAATATCAGGATTTTTGTTACTGTTGATTTCCTCTGGGCCTCCAGAAATATGACCAACTACCTAAAAACTAGAGTAACTTGAACCATTCGGCTCTACTCTAGACCTGTCAGGTTAACTCCTTTAAGCTAACACGCAATGGTCTGTCTATCACTGTGGCAAAGATGACTTGACTTGGACAGAATCTCCCCCTCAGTTCAGAAGCCAGGCTAACTGGATGTCCTCATCCTCATAGGGTTCTGATAGACGTTCATCCCTGTGTCCCAGGTGCCTTGCCCCGGGGCAGCCACATCACAGCATCATGCCGATGCTACGCACACCTCTACGTCATTCCATCAAGTCTGATCTGGGCAGAACTAAAAAATTGCTTAGTCCAACTCCCTCATTTTATCTGTAAGAAAAGTGAGGGTTTTTTTTTTTTTTTTTTCCATTTAGATCTGTAGCCTTATTAAATGGAATTAGAAAATAGATTTAATATGTAAGTGATGAATTGGAGTGAGATAAAATAACATGGGCTGGCAAATGAGGAAGGAGAAGAGGGGGCAAAGATAAAAAAACAACTACACAATAAGAATTTTAAAAAGTGACCAAGGAGAACAAGTAAATTTAAAAAATAGAACCACTAATGTAAATATATTAATATCAAAGTATAAGTAGAACTATATCTGATGTTTTAGCCTTAATAAAAACAGCATGTACTCAGAACCACAATTCAACATCTGAAGTTTTTTTTAGTTTTTTTTTAATATTTAGTTTTCTATTTAGTTATTTAGTTACTGTGAGTGTGGATGTGTGTTTGTGTATCTGTATGAGTATATGTATGCCATCATGTGTGCATGTGTGTGAGTAGGTGTGTGTGCATATATGCATGTGTGTGTGTGCCCGTGTGGGTGTGTGTGCATGCATGTGTGTGTGTGTTTAGGTAAGAGAACAACTTTTGGGAGTTGATTCTCTCCCTCAGCCATGTGGACATCCAAGAGGCCACTTTAATCCAATGAGTTCTCTCACCATTTCACACTTCATCATTTTAATTCAGTTTAAATGACAGCATCTAATGTCAACTGAGCCCTTAGTCTAAGCCAGTGTGCTAAGATCTTCAGAGTTCTCTTTAAGCACTAGAATGCTATAGGAGGGAGTGACTAATGTCATCCCATTTGAAAGTAAGGGATCATCAAAGCGGCTGCAAAGAACATACTCTTTCTCATTACATAAACGTTCTTTATTAAAATGCATGTTTACACCGTGCTGGTATTTGCTGCTTTGATAACATGATATTGTTATACTTGCCTAATGGCAGGTGGAAAGATTTCAGACATTCAGTCCAGCCTTTATTATCTTGTTCCAATAGGCAAGAAAGAGAGCCCTTTCTCTTTCCCTTTTCTCTCTTATTTTATACTTTGAAACACTTTCCCAGCAACTTCAGATATCCATTTTGGTGGTATTTATTTTCAATTAATTTGCCAACAGTGTACGCCAGGTGAGAGTAATTTCATAATGAATTACTGTCAAGTGAGTCTGTTATCAGATAAATAGGACTTGACGGCAGAGGTAATTTTTTCACTCCACGTAATGCTAGATACATTATAATATCTGTAAAAAAAAGCAGTCTGGATGAAGGCATAAGTGATTGACTAGAGGCATGTCTTCCTTTCTATCTTTACGAGGCTACCATGCAATTGCAGTGATGGCTATGCTATAGTATCACAAATAAAAACAATCAGCACACTTTAAAATCCAAATGAAATCATATGCATGTGTCTTGGTGCACGTATCCAGAGCATAGTTGTATGAAGTCTTGGTCAAAACAATACTGGTAAGTGTTTTCCTCTGAACTGTTCTGTCCACAGTTACATGGCTGTACAATAGCTCCAGGAGTCCCCTCTCTACTTATATGCCTTTCTTTTTTGTTTGTTTGTTTGTTTGTTTGTTTGGGGGTATTTCACCTGCATATGTGTTTGTGTGCCATGTGCATGCAGTGCTCACAAAGGCCAGAAGTGGCATCAGATCCCTTGAAGCTGGACTAAAGATACTTGTGAGTCACCATGAGGATGCTGGGAATTGAACCCAGGTCCTCTGGGAGAGCAGCCAGTGCCCTTAACCACTGAGCCATTGCTCCAGCTGCACCTACATGCCTTTCTATATTCGGATACAAAAATGTTTATATTGCTAAGGAACCCAAAAGTCATTTTCTTGGTTAACACATGAGGAAAATTTAACCCCCCCCCCCCAAAAAAAAAGCAACTCACTCAGGTAGTGGAGTCCAATAGCAACAGAGCTGACACTGAAGCTGGGCTATCTGTCTCTGTGTCTGAGAATTTCGCATTGAAAACGATGCCTGGCCTTCATCCTCAATGTCTTACTGGCTGTCTCTAAGACCTTGCTGTGCTGTTCTATTTAGGAATGCACTCATTTGCCTGGGATGCTTAGGCCAACTACAAAACAAGGAGATTTTAAAATGGGATCTCTAAGCCACGCCCACAGTGGAGTAGCTGAGCTACATCATCTGCATCCCGGAACAGGAGGAAATGGAGGTCAGTCTTGTGGGCAGCGGAGCTGTTCTGATTAGAGAGAAGACACATGGCCTTGCCCTTGATACCCTCCTGGATTCTGTCTGGGAGCTGTTCTCTTGGCTGCATTTAGCCTGTCCTTTAGCTGTAACCTTGAGTGTAACAGCCACCAGTGAGCTGAGTCCTTGTCAAGTGCCAACCCTAAGGGTGGTCTTGGAGACTCCTGAAGTGCATATGACGTCAGAAATGTAGATGGCCTTATGAATGTGCTCCAAGTTTGCATTTCGTGAACTTTGCTCTTGGCAGGGAGAAGCTTGCACTTAAGATGATTAAACAGCTTGTAAAAACTACTAAGAAATAGGCTTTTTGACAATCCCACATTTTATCTTTACATTATATCCTTGGATTTACCACTATGGAAGAAATGCCACCTATACCTCTTCTCTGCTATCTCCTATATATGTTAGAAATACACATACTTTTTATTTTCAGATTTTGTTTCCAATCCACTTAGAAACATAAAGTGGGTCTGTTTAATTTCCTGTATATAAATAGATTTAATGCTGACCACCTAACTTTTTAAATTGAAGGTGTCTTCTTCTAAGTTTTATTTAACCTTCAGATGGAGCATATGTGTTCTTTCAATGCGTATTTCAGAGAAGTGCAGTTCTTACAATACATATGCATCTTATTCTCTGTTTATTTGTAAAAGTTTCAGAGCAGTCCTTTGTTGTTCTTCTACTGGGAGAGCAGTTTAACTATCACTAAATCCCTAGATCAAGGATGAAGATATTTCTGTTTCTTTTTGTCTGGCCATCGGCATTCTGTTTGCATTTGAGAGATGCCTGCACTATGCCCCGTCATCAACCAAGCTATGCTTTGTACATCCCACCTCTCCCCACACCCTCAGCTCTGCCTTAGCATGACCTGGTTCTTTACACTTCGTTCAGTCGTTTCACGTGTATATTATTTCCTGTTTATTCTTCTGCACCATAGTTTCATTCTCTGGAACATCATATGTTCTTTGGTTAAAGCAGGAGGGCGGGGGATAGGATAGGGGGTTTCTGGGAGCGGGAGACCCGGAAAGGGAATAACATTTGAAATGTAAATAAATAAAATATCCAATAAAAATGTAAAAGAAAAAAATTCAAATATTTATGAGCATTGTATTCTAGTATAGTTAAAGGAATCATTTTTTTCCCTGTGACCAGTTCTTCTCTGAAAGAACAGTTAAGTACGTGCTGGAACTGGGCACCACTCCTTAATCCTGGTCATTTTCTCCCTAACGATGTTGACAGTCTGTTTTGTATTTTAAACTTTTAATGTGCGATTCATTTTTATTATGGGCTCATTTTTCTTCATCCCCCGCCCCCCTTTTGAGCTGAACATGTTTAGTTTCTAATTCCTTTTCTGATCTGTTTTCCTTGAAACTCCTCTCATTTGAGCCCTTATCTTTTAAAGACCTTCCCATTGTGATATTTTTTTTTCTGAGTTAATGGAAAAACATCATTTTGAAAACATGTCTTGGCCGTTTTGAAGGACTTACTATTTTTATGCGACTTGTATCTCGCCATCCGCCTTCTGTACATATCTGGACTTCCCTTTGTTTCAAGGCTTTTGTCTTCACTAGGTTTTATGTTTAATCTTTCCAAATTATTTCCCCAGGTGAAATTACAGTAGAAAAGATAACGGCTGCCCCCAACTTTGATTTGAGTTTGTTTGGAATATTGTTTCCTGATTTCTATTTTATTACATCAGTCACGGTTAATGGATGTTGTCTCTTTAGATGCTGCAATAAGTGGCAGGGATTGCAGCTGTCGTCAACTATGCAGAGTCACAGGAAGCCCACACTGCTGCACACTTTCTCCCGCACTCATAACATTATCTCTCTAGCTGGAAGTTGATTCCTCTCGAAACAGCAAGCTTTCAAGTTTTAAGAGCCATACTTATAATCCCTTTGCTTAATTATGGAATGACCATTGAATTTAAAAAAAAAAAAAAATTATTTGTACTATAACCAGACAGCAGGTAGCTGAAATGATTGAAAAAAAGGGAGAGGGACTAGGATTTGTATGTTGTTAGGTACCACTTTTAAATTTTTTTCAAGCTATAAACAAGTAAATGAAAATGAATTGAAAATCAGTATTTTTACAAAAAAATTGGAGATAATTGTGATGTTATATATCACTGACATGACAGCAGTCTTCCAGGAGGAAGCTGTAGTGAATTCAGGCCAGCAATGCAAACACAAGGCAGGCTCTTCTTGGAAGACTGCAATGACTTGGAGTCACAAAAGGGTCTCTCCACGTGAATATAATTGTTTTTGATTTCCTAAGTGGTGTGGCATAAATGTTTCCCAAGTGCTTGAAACAAATGGGTATTATACATTTAATAGATATAGGTTCCACATATATCACTTAGTTTAAGCAGTTTATTGCATTATTTAAATATCTCACATCACTGAAATTTTTAAAATTATCTTTATTTATGTGTATTATCTTTATTTATGTGCACATGGGTTTGTGAATGAATGTCCTGGGTGTGCAGGTAACTAAGGAGCCAGCAGAGGGCATTAGATCCCACAGAACTGGAGTTAACAGATTGCAGGACATAGTGCTAGGGTTCTCTGGACCAGCTGTAGTGCATCCTACCCACTGGTCCAGCTCTCCAGAGCTTGCTTTGGTTCTATCATTCTTAAAATACTATTACAGCTATTTACTAGGAGAGATATAACTTATGTGGTATAAATGATTAAAAAAAGATAAAGAGCAGTGGAGGGGAAATACTCAAGAGAAATGGAGAGACTCATTCAGGATTTATGATTTACCATTAAACATTAAACTTGAAAACTGAACAAAAGTAAAACAAAGTCATCCCCACGCTTCAGTCAGTCATCCCCATGCTTCAGTCAGTCATCCCCAAGCTTCAGTCAGTCATCCTCATGCTTCAGTCATCCCCATGCTGCAGTCATCCCCACACTGCAGTCAACCCCTGGCTTAAGTCAGTCATCCTCACTCTGCAGTCATCCCCACCCTGCAGTCATCCCCATGCTTCAGTCAGTCATCCCCACCCTGCAGTCATCCCCACCCTGCAGTCATCCCCAGGCTTCAGTCAGTCATCCCCACCCTGCAGTCATCCCCAGGCTTCAGTCAGTCATCCCCACCCTGCAGTTATCCCCTGGCTTCAGTCAGTCATCCCCATGCTGTAGTCATCTCCACACTGCAGTCATCTCTACACTGCAGTCATCCCCATGCTGCTGTTGTCTCCATGCTGCAGTCATCCCCACACTGCCATCATCCCCACACTGCAGTTAGTCATCCCCATGCTGCAGTCATCCCCACACTGCAGTCAGTTATCCCATCCTACAGTCATCTCCTCCTGCAGAAGGAGCACACGGCAGAGGGCTGGGGTTTGCAGAACCCACAGCATCACAGATCACCCACAGCCACCATTGCCTTTGCAAATGTTCTCAGCTTTAAAAACATAATAAGACTTTTCACAATGTAGAAGTATACACTCCAGACGAGAGTGTAGACCTCAACATCCTATCTATAGAGAAAGTGCTATACTTACATTGTAGAAGAAGTTGGCTCTCCCAACAGATCCAATCTTCCCAGTATGGTTCATGAAGCATATGTTTCCTTCGGTAGCTCCGTAAAATTCACACATTTTAATATTTCCAAATCTGTCTAAAAATTGTCTCCACACATCACTGCTCATACCGTTTCCAACTGCCAAACGCACCCGGTGGTCCTTTTCCCCTTCTCTCTGTTAGGAGAAAGGATTTCACTTGTAAGGCATTCTAGTTCCTCAATCTCTCTTTTGATGTTATTTATATGGCAACTGAACTTTCCTAAAAGCAAATGGGGCGTGTGCAGTAGCAGAGGAGAGAGGCAAGCACAAGGAAGCCGCAGAGTTCTGTTGGAGAATTCTGTCCAGCAGCTGATGCTGGGTAGGAGGGGTATATCTGGTTTTTCTCTGTATCTTGGAGGAAAACGTTCTTTCCAAATTACAAATAGCAAATGCTTCTTTGATAGGGGTAGACATTCTAGGAAGGGAGAAAGTTTATTTCAGGATGAACAAAAATTTTACAGGATTATGAAATATTCATTTTCATTATTACCTGGATAATTTGGCAGCCAGCAAGTAACCTCCCATTCCCAGCAGAGGAAATAACAATAAAAATTAAGTCATTAGAGACAATTTGACTGAAAATGAGACAGCTCAACATAAGTCATATTTAGAATGCACGACTTCAACTTTTATTTGTATTCAAATTAAGGAAGAAATATACTTTTTCTATGTTCAAGAAACATAAGGTCAATTAACATGAATAATGCACATTTAAGTAAGACTGTATGATCAATGTAATCATGGCAAATTGATAATATGCTCAGAACTACCTGGGGGTAATATGTAAAAGCAATACTAAATAAGCAATAGTAATGATAAAGTAGAGAAATCAATGGTCTTGACACTGACAATTTAATATGATCAGTTGATCAGAGTCTGTTTCTCTAAGCACCACCAAAATGGTTTAAAGTGAAACCTTATGCTGAACCTTTAGGTGCCAAATTCCAGGCATCTGTAATTAGATTTTAATACCATTCTGAACTACTATTAAAGCACAGAGTTTTAAAAGTTGGAATGTGTGAAGGGAAGTCTAACATGTGTGGGTTATATAAAAACTGTCCAGAGAAAAATATATTTTCTTGCAGTACAGTAAGAAACTAAAAAAAGAATAAATTTACCTAAACAATTTCTAAAAGGGCTGGGAGACTATCAGGCTATGTACTTAAGGTTGAAATTATCAAAAAAAAAATAAATACCAGTATGGTGCTTGAACATTTTCTGGTAAAGTAAATGGCAAGAAAAAAGAGGGAAAAGGAGATGTGGAAAACTAGGGAAAGAGAGAGAGAGAGGAAAATTATTCTCTAAGAGGCAAGGAGGCTATGGCTGGCTATTTTATACCCTATGAAAGCATTGTTGAAAACCTTAAAAACAAATCATTCCTTCATAAAGTTAAAAACTGAACATGAGCCAGAGTCAGAGAGACGGCTCGGCAGTTAAGCACGTGTGCTCTTGCAGGGGACCTGAGTTCATTTGTTGGGGCTCTGAGCTCAGTTCCCAGCACCTCATCCAGCTCACAACCATCTGTAACTTCAGTGCCAGAGGTTCTGAAGACGCTACACACATAGAGAATACTAACAATTCACATACATTTTCAAAAATGTCTACAGAGATTTGTAAAACTAAACGTGTATTTAGTACAGTGGTGGTAGACAGAACACAAAGGATGTTCTCAACATCAAAAATATAGTATCATGGATTGAGCAACAAGCAAACACACAGCTGAAAGAAGAGGTCTAGAAAGCAGAGTATACACATGTACATGTGAATAAACATTTGCTCTTCAATGTTGATAATGCTTATAGGTTTTTTTTTTTTTTTTAATGTGCATAGACAGATACAATAGCTAGGACGTAAACATTCAAGGTCTATGACTGAATTAAAGTTTTATAAAATCACTGCATTTTTGGCCAAGTGGGAAAACACTATCTTATGACAGCATGTTATAAATTAAGGGTTGATGCTGTACTATTTAAAATAATTAGAGAACTCAAGGGACTCAAGGAAAAGCCTTTAAAGTTTCTAAAGTGACTGTGTGTGGCACTTGTGTGTGCACGCGCATGCCACAGCTGGCATGTGTAGATCGGAGGACAACTTACTGGCATCAGCTCTCTCAGATATTAAACTCAGGTCCTCAGTCTTGACAGATGGCACCTTTACCAATTGAGCCAACTTTCGATAGCCCAGAGGAAATCATTTAAAGAAAGCAAAAAGAAAGAATGTATGTCTAAAGAGACAGTCAATGAACATATGATAAAAATAAAATTTCATGTAAAGATAAAAAAATGAGTAATGGGGCAAACCACAGATGAAACAAACAAACAAACAAACAAACAAAAACACTACCAGCATCATAAAAGATTTAAGCTCAAATATGTCAGGAAAGATATTAAACATAAAATATAAATTCTACACAGAAAAAGTTTCTTAATGCATAAATATATGAAGCCAAATTATATACTGTGTATAAGAAACAGGTTTTAAGCACCAGACACAATCTTACTGCTGTCAGCTTGTTAGAATCTAGATTTGTCTGTGACACAGGCTTCTTAGCCTGCCTGCAAAGGAGATGTATTGATTCACTTTTGAGGATGGGCATAGTCCTGCTGCCTGATTCCTCTACTGTGATAAGCTGACCTTGAACTGGGCTAAAATAAAGTCTTCCCCTTTAACCTGCTTTGGTCAGAGTATTTTATCACAACCAGCAGGTGACAAACTGCAATATCAGCAGATACATAACTCGGGAGTAATCAGGCAGGCAAAGAATGCCATGCAGCTCTCACTTAAGAAGAGGCTGGCACAAGCAAAGAATATCCTGTGGGGTTGGCTTTAACTACAGAAATGTTTTGGCACAGATATCTATAGAACATTTCATCCTATAACAAAAGAATATACCTTCTTCTTAGCACCTCATGGTACGTTCTCCAAAATTGACTATAAAATCAGTTACAAAACAGGCCTCAAGAGATACAAGAAGACTGAAATAATCCCATGCATCCTATTAGATCACCACAGATGAAGGCTGGTCTTCAATAATAACAAAAACAACAGAAAGCCCACACACACATGGATGCTAAACAACGCCCTACTCAATAATAACTTTATCAAAGAAGAAATAAAGAAAGAAATTAAAGATTTTTTTTAGAATTTAATAAAAATGAAAGCACATCATACCAAAACTTATGGGACACAATGAAAGCATTGCTAAGCAGAAAACTTATAGTTCTTAGTGCCTCCAAAAAGAAAATTGGGAGAGTGTACACTAGAAGATTAACAGCACATCTGAAAGCTCTAGAACAAAAAAGAAGCAAACACACCCAAGAGGAGAAGAAGGCAGGAAATAATCAAACTCAGGGCTGCAATCAATCAAGTAGAAACAAAAAGAACTATACAAAGAATCAACAAAACTAGGAGCTGGTTCTTTGAGAAAATCAACAAGATAGATAAACCCTTAGCCAGAATAACCAGAGGGCTCAGAGACACTATCCAAATTAATAAAATCAGAAATGAAAAGGGAGACATAACACCGGAAACCAAGGGAAATTTAAAAAAATATATTATCAGATCCTACTACAAAAGTCTATACTCAACAAAATTGGAAAATCTGGATGAAATGGACAATTTTCTAGACAGATACCAAATACCAAAGTTAAATCAGGATCAGATAAACTACCTAAAGAGACTCATAACCCCTGAAGAAATAGAAGCAGTCATTAAAGGTCTCCCAACCAAAAAAATGCCCAGGACCAGATGGGGTTTAGTGCAGAATTCTATCAGACCTTCAAAGAAGACCCAATACCAATACTCTTCAAAGTATTCCACAAAATAGAATCAGAAGGAACACTACCCAATTCGTTCTATGAAGCCACAATTACACTTATACCTAAACCACACAATGACCCAACAAAGAAAAAGAATTTTAGACCAATTTCCCCTATGAATATTAACGCAAAAATGCTCAATAAAATTCTTGCAAACCAAATCCAAGAACACATCAAAACAATCATTCACCACGATCAAGTAGGCTTCATCCCAGGGATACAGGGATGGTTCAATATATGGAAATTCATTAATGTAATCCACTACATAAACGAACTCAAAGAAAAAAAATCACATGATCATTTCATTAGATGCTGAAAAAGCATTTGACAAAATTCAACACCCCTTCATGGTAAAAGTCTTGGAAAGATCAGGAATTCAAGGCCCATACCTAAACATAGTAAAAGCAATATAGAGCAAACCAGGAGCCAACATCAAACTAAATGGAGAGAAACTTGAAGCAATCTCATTAAAATCAGGGACTAGACAAGGCTGCCCACTCTTTCCCTATCTATTCAATATAGTACTTGAAGTTCTAGCTAGAGCAATTAGACAACAAAAGGAGGTCAAAGGAATACAAATTGGAAAGGAAGAAGTCAAAATATCACTATTTGCAGACAACATGATAGTATACTTAGGTGACCCCTAAAATTCTACCAGAGAACTACAGCTGATAAACAACTTCAGCAAAGTGACCAGATCTAATTACTCAAACAAATCAGTAGCCTTCCTATATTCAAAGGATAAAGAGGTTGAGAAAGAAATTAGGGAAACACTACCCTTCACAATAATCACCAATAATATAAAATACATTGGTGTGAATCTAACCAAACAAGTGAAAGATCTGTATGTAAGAACTTCAAGTCTCTGAAAAAAAATCTAAGAAGACCTCAGAAGATGAAAAAATCTCCCATGCTCATGGATTGGCAGGATTAATATAGTAAAAGTGGCCATCTTGCCAAGAGCAATCTACAGATTCAATGCAATCCCCATCAAAATTTCAACTCAATTCTTCATAGAGTTAGAAAAAGCAATCCTCAAATTCATTTGGAATAACAAAAAAAACTCAGGGTAGCAAAAACTATTCTCAACAATAAAAGAACTGGAGGAATCATCATCCCTGACCTCAAGCAGTATTACAGAGCAATAGTGATAAAAAGTACAAGGTATTTGTACAGAGACAGGCAGGTAGATCAGTGGAATAGAATTGAAGACCCAGAAAAGAACCCACACACCTATGGTCATTTGATCTTTGACAAAGGAGCTAAAACCATAGAGTGGAAAAAAGACAGCATTTTCAACAAATGGTTCTGGTTCTACTGAGGGTCAACATGTAGAAGAATGCAAATTGATCCATACTTATCACTGTACAAAGCTCAAGTCCAAGTGGATCAAGGACCTCCACATAAAACCAGATACACTGAATCACATAGAAGAGAAAGTGGGGAAATGTCTCGAACATATAAGCACAGGGGGAACATTCCTGAACAGAACACCAATGGCTTATGCTCTAAGATCAAGAATTGACAAATGGGACCTCATTAAATTGCAAAGCTTCTATAAGGCAAAGGACACTGTCAATAGGACAAAACACAACTAACAGGTTGGGAAAAGATCTTCACCAATCCTATATTTGATAGAGGGCTAATATCCAATATATACAAAGAACTCAAGAAGTTAGACTTCAGAGAACCAAATAAGTCTATTAACAATGGGAAACAGAGCTAAACAGAATTCTCAACTGAGGAAACTCGAATGGCTGAGAAACACCTAAAGAAATGTTCAACATCCTTAGTCATAAGGGAAATGCAAATCAAAACTACCTTGAGATTCCACCTCACACCAGTCAGAATGGTTAAGATCAAAATGTCAGGTGATACCACATGCTGGCAAGGATGTGGAGAAAGAGGAACACTCCTCTATTACTGGCAGGATTGCAATCTGGTACAACTACTCTGGAAATCAGTCTGGTGATTCCTCAGAAAATTGGACATAGTATTACCTGAGGACCCAGCTATACCACTCCTGGGCATATACTCAGATGCTCCAACATGTAATAAGGCCACATGCTCCACTATAATAACCATATTTATAATAGGCAGAAGCTGGAAACAACCCAGATGACCCTCAACAGAGGAATGGATACAGAAAATGTGGTACATTTACAAAATGGAATACTACTCAGCTATTAAAAAACAATGACTTCAGGAAATTTGCAGACAAATGGATGGAACTTGAAAATATCATCCTGAGTGAGGTAACTCAGTCACAAGTTACACACACAGTATGCACTCACTGATAAGTAGATATTAGCCCAAAAGTTTGGAATACCCTAGATTCAATTCACAGACCATATGAAGCCCAGGAAGAGGGAAGACCAAAGTTTGGGTGCTTCAGTGCTTCTTAGAAGGGGGAACAAAATACTCACAGGAGGAAATATGGAGACAAAGTGTGGAGCAGAGACTGAAAGAAAGGACATCCAGAGACTTCCCTACCTACGGATCCATCCCGTATACAGGGAAGCTATTGTGGATGTTGGGAAGTGCTTACTGATGAGAGCCTGATATAGCTATCTCTTGAGAAGCTCTACCAGAGTCCGACAAATGCAGAGGTGGATGCTCACAATCAACCATTGGACTGAGTGTGGGGTCTCCAATGGAGGAGTTGGAGAAGGGACTGAAGGAGCCGAGGGGGTTTGCAGCCCCATGGAGAGAGCAACAGTGTCAACCGGCCAGATTCTCAGGAGCTCCAGGGACTGGACCACCAACCAAAGAGTACACATGAAGAGACCCACGGCTCTGGCTACATATGTGTCAGAAAATGGACTTGTTGGCCATCAGTGAGAGGAGAGGCTGTGGGCCTGAGGGTGTTCGATGCCCCAGTGTAGGTGAATGGCAGGGTGGGAAGATGGGAATGAGTCAGAAGGAGCACCCTCACAGAGGCAGGGCAAGAGTAATGGAATAGGGGGTTTCAGAAGGGGAGACCTAGAGAGGGGAAATCTGAAATGTAAATAAGGAAAATATCCAAAAAAGAAAAAAGAAAAAGAAAAAAAGAATCATTGGAAGAAAGAAGCATGGAGAAAATGAGTCAGTTTGATCGAATCTATGTGTATACAACATTGAGAAATATTACTGAACAATCAATATCCACTCTCTTCCTGTGTCCATAAAACATATATAAAAATGCACCAATTACATATCTAGCCTGTAGCAAGTCCTAACTCAAAACACTGTGTGACACCAATTATACAAATATAGAAAATTTACAAATAATAACACAATTTTAAACACCCATGAGAAGAAAAAGTATCATGGAAATTAGAAGCATTTTTTAACTAAGAAGTAAAGAAAAATATTTTAAAACCTCTCTTTCTCATGATACCAATAAATATATTCATGAACAGACAGATGTGTGTTTATGTTTACATATCTATCTATCTATCTATCTATCTATCTATCTATCTGCCTTGTTCATTCAAAGACATTACACATAACATGGCACATATTAGTTAAGTGACATAGTATTTCTACGAAGAGTCTTATACAAATAGATTATGATGTAGGTATACATGCTTTATGCTTATAAGTATGAATGTCATGGAGTTATAATAATATGTGATTATTAATAGAATAACAATAATATGTCAGACTACTCTTTCAAATGTATCTATATAGAAATCAGACTAAAACTATAGAACCTTTTAGGTCCCAGAGAAAATTAATTTACATCCCATACCAGGAAAGCCTCATCTACCTTCTAGGAGAAAATTTGAGATGTAAGAAAGAACTGATCTACTAGTTGCCTTTCAAAGTGACCCAGAACTCTCTACTCTGAGGGTCTCATTCTAAAGAACTGTCACAGACTCATGCCACAGATATAGACAGCATCTGTCTGGGCTCCCCTCTGCATGGTCCACGTGGACCCTGTAAGGATGGAGACTTGCTGTAGACATACGACATAAATTGAAGTTCATGACGTGCTGTGTGCTGGGGTATATAAGCTGTGTATATTGATTTGAGCTCAGTGCTCCTTTTGCAGTTTTATGAAATTTCCCCATGCTTATTCTTGCTTAGGTATTTGTCAAAATGTTAAATGGGAACCATAACTCCAACCAAGCACCTAATAAGTACGTGAGAACATCATTAGTCACCAGAGACACAAAAATCAAAATGGCATCATTGATAAGAAATATTGAAAAATATCGACCTAATTTTTTTTAGCACTCCAAAATTTCCACTTAACATTGGCAGGGATTCAGGATAAGTAGGATTCACTACAGATTGTGTAGAAAGTCACAGATTATTAGTACCAGAACTGTGACCAAACATTTAGTGATATGTGTTAATGTTAGATACACATATTCAGCAAAGCCTATCAACCCCACTCCTTATCATACAAAATCAGAACTATATACATAATTTGCTAAAAGATTGGCATAAATATGCCAATCTGCAGGGCATCGTGAATCAAATCAAGTCTTGTAAATGTAAGCAACCCAAACCCAACAACAGTAAATCACATTTCTTCACAGTATTCTCCTATGCTAACATAATGACCTCTCATTAGCTTTCTATCACTGCCATAGATATCTCAGATGTAGCCAATTAAAACCTTCCATATGAAGTATCTCTTAATTCATGGAGGCCATGGCTGACATTGGTTGAAATGAAGGTGTTGACTGCTGGACCCTTTATCTGGAGCTGTTAGAGGAACTCACTCCCAAGTCTGTTCAGGTTCTCAGCAGTCTATTTTGTTGAGGTCGAAGTACCATGGCTCCCCTTTCTGTGCTGTGGATTGGAGCGAAGGGCTGTCTCAGGTCACAGGAGCCTCTCTTTAGTCTTGTAACATAGGTCTCTACATATAGGGTTCAGAAATTACACATTGCTCCCCAAATCATACTTGCAAAATATCGAATGTCCCCATGCTGAGCCTTTCTTGCTTGCAGCCAGACAGAAGTCTCTACTTTCTAAGCCTCTGTCACTGAGTTGCATCTATAGGATAATCTTCAGATTTCAGAGTCATAACTATATCCTATATCAATAAGGTCTCTTTTGCCAATGTTCCTACTGAACACATATTCACAATGTTGCAGAGGTAGGACAAGAGCATCTCTGAAATGCTTTATTTCTGTATCCTACAACTTTAAAGCAATGAGACCAAATGAACTACTGCTGTGATTGAAACCAAAACTGCATCTCATATCATAGTGCTGAGACCGGGAGGGAGCCAACAGAATGCAGACATTGCCTCCGTTCACCTTCAGCTTGTAAGAACAGGACAAACTAGTTTTTGCTGCCAGAAATCAGAATTATATTCATGTTTGTGAAGACAATGTCTAAAAAAAAATATCTCCATGGGGAATGTCTTAAATAAATAAGTAAATTTCATCAAGATAAAGTGTCAAGGCATGCTATTGAGAAACTCCAAGTACAGTGCAGAGTAGAAGAAGAATTAGTGGCCATTTTAATAATGCTAAGTTAAAAATAAAATTATAGCTATTATAAGAGGAACAAATTGTTGAGACAAGTTTAAATTATGTGTCTCAGCTATAAAAATTAGTATATTTTAAACAATTTTAAACACTAGTATTTTAAGACTACTCTAAATGTACTGGTGTTATACTAAGATTGTTACTTTTCTGTCAATTTGACACAAGCAGGAGTCATCTGAGGATAGGAAACTTCACCTGAGAAAATGCCCAACAAAACTGGCCCGTAGACAAGTCTGTGGGGCATTTTCTTGCTTGACGACTGATGTAGAGGGTTCAGCCCACCATGGATGGTATCACTCCAGGGAAGATGGTCCTCAGTCATATAAGAAAGCAAACTGAGCATGTCATGGAGAGCAAGCCAGCAAGCAGCATTGGTCCATGCTCCATAGTCTCTGCTTCAGTTCCTGCCTTGAGTCCCTGCCCTGACTTCCCTTCATGATAGACAGATAACTGTAGTCTGAAACGAATCTTTTCCTCCTCAAATTGCTTTTCTTCCTTTCTTTTCGTAGTCACAGCAAATGAATGCACATGGATATGTAAACAGAAACCCAAGTAGATGACAGTTAAAACTGAAAGAAAATCACAAAATAATAGCATGCATATTTTATTTAGACACACGAAGAAAAAAATTAAAAAAAACCTTTCTTGAATATATTAAAATCACTTTATAGATCAAGGATTAAAAGGTAGAATGGTTCATATCTTCAGAGTACTCCTTCATTTAAAAATTACTTGTGTGTTTTTTTCAGTGGCGTGTGGGGTGTATGCGTGCATGCTAGATGCACACACTTCTAGGTGGGTGAGCCCATGTACTGTGGAGACCAGAAGATGATGTTGAGCCTCTTTCTCCATCATTTTCCACTTCATTTTTTGACACAGGGTTTCTCCCAGAACCTGAAGCTCAACATTTGGCTAGGCTAGCTGACTAGTGAAGTCCCAGCATCTGCCCGTCTTTGTCCCAAATGCTGTGGTTACCCTGGCAAGTGAGGCCTTACTGAGCTTTGTAGGAGAGTGTTAGGAATTTGATCTCAGGCACTTTTGTTTCCACTACTAGCAATGTTACCCACAGAGCCACTTCTTCAAGCCTCTCTCAACTCTTTTTAAAAATAGTTGTATGCCTGTGAGTATATCCCTTGGAGCTGGGGTAACAGTGGTTTGAGCCTCCTGACCCAGGTGCTGGGTAATGAACTCTGGTCCTGTGCACCACTCTTAGGGACAGAGCCACTTCTCCAGTTCCTCTTTCAATCTTTTAACTGTGCAAAAAGACAACTTTAATTTTAAAAACAATAGGAATAAATATAATAAGATGAAACATCACACACTCATTTTGAAGTATGTTCACTGGGTAGTTGATTCATTGCTCAAAGGCGCTTCGGGTGACTTCTGCAGATGGAGAAAGAAGCTTACTGGACGAGAGCAGCTCCTTCTCACACAGCCTAGAGCAGCTATCCTGGTCCTGCCTCCTGGGAGCCTGCAGATAATGCTTATCTGGAGTGGAACTAATTCTTGGACTTTGCACTACTATTTTTCTGAATAGGACGGTTACATCACAAGCCTTATGATTTGTTTTGCTTGAGCAGACAAAAATCTTTTATACGGCATAATTCTTGGATGCTTTTCAAGTTAGAAATGAGTTTCATCAAGAATCATTGTGAAATGTGTTGGCATGGTATTGAAGCCAATACAAAAAGGAGTCTGTAAATCAGATTCCACAGACTTGAACTTTTATGGGCTGTGGCTATATATATATATATATATATATATATATATATATATATATATATATATATGAGAGACAATCATCTTAATGTTCAGCTCATATAGAAAGCCAAATGAATCAAAAGGATGGCAGAACCTCTTGGTCCAAAATATCAATTTTGTTCCTCTGATGCTCGAGCCTTCTTTATTCTATTGTGTCTTCTTTAAAAGAAAAATCAGGACCTGGGGAGACGATTCAGCAATTAAGAGCATTATTAGTTGCTCTTGCAGAGGACCCAGGTATGATACCCAGCACCCACGTGGTAGATGATAACTGTCTGTGACATAGCTTTAGGAGACCTGACACCCTTTTTCTAGCCTCTGTGGGCACCAGGCATGTGACACACAGTTATACATGCAAGAAAGCTATCCATACCCATTAAAATAAAAAGAAAGCAAGCAGAAAGAAAAAAAGAAAGAGAACAGATGATTGTCCTTAGAGAATATAAAGAAAGAAACAGAATTCTCCTCACATGACTCTATCTCTGGACCATGTTCTGACAATCCCTCACAGGTAGGACTGTCTCAGGTGATTCCAGATGCTATCATGTTACTCATTAACCCCAATTACGACAGCTGTCATCCTTCAAGCGCAGGATTTCCCATGATTATACAATTACCGGATAATTATGCCATGATTTATTTCCTTATCATTTATTTCCTGATTACTACATTATTTTCAAATCTTGACCATTATTAATACTAAACTGATCTTCACACCTGCCATCCCAAAAATGAATCCATCATAGAGGGTGTATCGGGGACAGGAGGGTTGGTAAGACTCTGAAGCAATTACTTAATAGTGAGTCCAAGGCCAACGTGGATTACAATGTGAGTCTCTGTGTAAAAAGTAAACCACAATGACAATGAAAATAATAGTAATGACATGTAATATCTTTTCAATGAATCTATAGTTCATGAAGATAAATTCCTGGAGGAGATCAGTGGTAAATATTGTATTGTTCTGTTACCAAATTACTGTCTACCATGGAAGGTGAACTGACTACCACTTTAACAAATTAAAGCTAAGGATTTTCACTTAAACATCATTCCATAAGAAGACATAGTATCTTGCAGGTTTAGTTGACTTTGTGTTTATGCAAATTGAATTCTTTCTGCTTAATGACATACTCAACAGATACACTGTTTTAATAGCTACAAAGACTCTTCTCAGCTTTATTTTCGTCTTAATATTGTAGTCATCATCCATTTTGTATCTAAATATAATCTTTTTTACCCTTGTTAATACCCCTTCATTTAATATTAACATGCTGCTGTCACATAAGTAGTAATAATAGTGATGACTAGAACTTTTTTTTTTTTTTGCCTCTTCATATTGAACTATTACATTCATTTAGTGTTAATCTTGTAACAAAAGTTCAGCTTCTTTTATTTCATGGACTGAGTCCCATCATGTATGGTCAGTTTTAGATTCTATTAGTCTAATCTTAAATCTATACACTGCAACTGGAAAGACTGGCAAACACACATTCACCAGTTCAGCGATCTTTCAGCTGACTTGCTAGATAGATATACAAAACTCCTTTAAATTAGTCTCAGTGAATAATTGAAAATCCAAACATATGCACTTCTGGATGTAAAACATGGCAAAATTACATTTCTGAGTGATATAAAATTATTATTTCACACATCCTTGAGTTAATTATTGAAAGATACAGCAGTCATTATTTACAATTTCGTTTACATCATTCGAGTCACTAACACAGAACTGTGTGTGTGTATAAGTGAAAATGGTTTACTTACAATAATGAAATGTAACATCACAAATCCCTATAGCAGGCCTGAAAGTGAATCCTATTGGGCCATACACATCTGCACATAATCACTCTCACACATATGTACATATGTGAAAGGAAGGAAAGAAAAAAAGAAAGCTTTAAAAATTATATCTGAGGGTTCTTTCCAGTCAGGGCCCGAGCACAGAGCAGATCCAGGGTGGCAGCTCGGCACTCAATCACACAAAACCCAGAGGAAGCGGGGCTCCCAGGAGCTCTAACCCGGGCAGTATCTCAGGTAAAAATGAATCACCTATGGTATCTGCTGTTAGAAGTTCTAATCCTGGTGCTGGCCTCCGGACTACTCAGACCTTCTATGGGTCATTGACAAGGACTCAAACAGCTAGATGTTGACACCACGAATCTGAAGAAATCCCTTGTTTCGCTGTCTGAAGTGATCTCCAAAAATTGCAAAGGACTTTATTGGACTTGATTACTCTTTTACAATAGAAAAGACTGTGTACAGCCCTTAAGAATGTTGTTTTTACATAGATAAGACAGGGATGGTTAAAGAGAGCATGAAAAAGGTCAGAGAAGGCCTTGAGAAAAGACAGAGAGAGAAAGAGAAAGATGAGAACTGGTACAAGAATTGGTTTTCAACTTCTCTATGGTTGTCAACCCCACTTCCTTCCATCTTGGGACCATTAATTGGGTTATTTTTGCTTATTTCTTTTGGTCCCTGGGCCTTAAATAGGCTGACTAATTTTGTGAAACAACAGATACATAGTTTGGTAGCAAAATCTATTCAGATACATTATCATAAGTTAGCTATGGAGGACCACAAGACTCAAGATGAAGTTGTTACTCTATCCAGGGTGTTCCCAAATCCCATCTCCACCCATCCTAAAAGAAGGGACTTCCACCCCTAGACCAAGCAGAGAGGGGCCACCCAGAAGCCCTTCTGACTGATGATCTGAATTCTTGCTTAGGCTGCGAGGCTAAGCACTGCAAGGGAATATAAATAAAAATTAAAAATATCTTTCTGGGTTCCCTGAGGGGCAAGTCTGACTGCATAGGGTTGATGTGAAAAGTATCCCCTCTCCAGGAAAAAAACATTGGAATGGGTATGGCCCTCATGCCTCACTGGACAACAACAGGAGGACTGGAGCCATTACAAGGTCCCCTTTAATTACTGGAGGTCAGGCCTCTATCTCCACCTTCACAAGATTAGAATCACCAAGGCCCTTCTATACTTGGAGAAGGGAGGAGATGTCAGAGGCAGCCTTGCTTATACACTGAAGGCCTAAAATCAGCCATAGGCCTAAAATCAGCAATAGGCCTGACATACATGCCTGCTAACACAAAGTCTTGGGTCTCTGTGGAAAATCACTGAAACAGATGGCTATAAGCTATTGTAAACAGGCAGATTTGGTGAAAATTTACCAGCCTGAGTAGTCATAGACCTTGTACATAGGTAGCCTTGGTGGATAGTACCAACTTAGACAAGGATACGTGAATCATAGGCAGAGTCATAGTGACCTGTCCCTTGAACCTTCACCCAGCCAATACTTTGTTCTGGAAGATATCTGTATTCCCCCTGAACACCTATGCTCCTGTGTCATCCCCTTCCCCACATCCTGCCTTTTTCTGTGTATAACCCCTGTGTGAAAAAGTAAAAATTATGATTTGATAAATAAAATAAAATAGATGAAAGATAAAAAAATTATATTTGCAAATGAATAAAAATTTTGCTTTATTATCACAAAGGTGTCTAATATTATCATGAAGTCTAAATCAAGCTTTGGTGAACTATAGCCTTCAAAGAACACAACTGGCCCACCTGTTTGTTTCATACATTTTGATGAAGGACAGCCATAGCTTTTATTTGGAGATCATCTATGGCATTTTTTGAGATGCATAGGCAGAGTCATACCATGGTGAGGCAGGCACTGGGATCCATGAAGCCAAAAATATTTATTATTATGCATCTTTATAGAACAAGCTTGATGACCTGTCTCCTAAATTATAAGTAAAGTTCAAAGCACAAAATCTCCATTTTAACACAAACAGTACTATCTGGTTAACTGGCACAGCTTTCATAGCGACCTTAACTAACTTCATTGTCACTCTGGAACTGAGATGGGATGTCTGAGAGTTTGAGCACTGGGTAGACCACTCCCTTGATCCAAGCCACTATGTGAAGGACAGTCAGGTCAGTCATGTGAGGGCATTTATTTGAAATAATTGTGAGAACAAGTGTTTCCCAGCATCCAGAAGAAGGGATGTGGACTGTACACCCAAAATGTGTGCTATGATTATAACAAATATCCTCTGATATCCAAGGGTAAGAACACAAAACAATAATTTCTCTAGGAAATGTTCCCATAAACATTCTAGTCAATCTACATGGGACCCCTCAAAGGCCATCAATGCTCATTGACATGGTAGGTGAGAACAAAATTCTCAATATGGAGTGTATATATAGAAAAGTGATACAAATTCTTTTGATAATGGTATTCTTTCTATGGTATTTTTCTCTGACACTTACTTCTATTTATTATTGTTTGCAGACATACTTGAATAAGTCTTAAAGGTCCACACTTCATTTTACTAAAACTAGACCAGTGGTTTTAAAGGAGGCATCCGAACATGAGTCTGATGCACTGCTTTTCTCTTATGTTTCTAGAAAAGCATACAGAACCCTTTACATCTTTACTCCCAAGTCTTTAGATAGTCTCACACACATGTAGAAAGAATGAGAGAGGAAGATATCTGATAGATAGATATAGATAGATAGATACATACATACATACATAAATGTAGATAAATGATATCTAGATAATAGATTAGATATATAGATGATAGATTAGATAGATACATACATAGATGATAGATAGATGTAGATGTATAGATAGAAGATGGATAGATGGATGATAGATAGATTAGATAGATGGATAGATGATTTATAGATAGATACATAGATAGTTGACTGATAGATATATCAATGGATGATAGCTAGATTAAATAGAGACATTTAAGAACCACAGAAAATACCTATTTTTCAGCCATTTAAAATCCCTCCTAACAGTTAGACAGACTTTCTGACACTGTCAGAACTTCTATCAGAAATATCCTATGGCTTAGTTCTCTGTAGATATGCCCATCTGGCTTTCAGTACAAAGTACCGGACTGGTGTGATCATAACCACAGAGGAGTCACACCAATGTAAAAACAAAAACAAAACAAAAAACAAAAAACCTCTTTGTTAAGCTGCTATCTGCTGCAGCAATTCCTTCCCAGAAATAGTCTTGTTCTTCCAGAACACAGACTCTCATCCAACTCAGAACCTAATACAATCGGGCTGGAGACCCTCTTTAGATGCTGTCTTAGTCAGGGTTTCTATTCCTGCACAAATATCATGACCAAGAAGCAAGTTGGGGAGGAAAGGATTTATTCGGCTTACACTTCCACACTGCTGTTCATCACCAAAGGAAGTCAGGACAGGAACTTACAGAGAGTAGGAGCTTGGAGACAGAGGCCATGGAGGAATACTACTTACTGGCTTGCTTCCCCTGGCTTGCTCAGCTTGCTTTCTTTTAAAACCCAGGACTACCAGCCCAGGGATGGCACCACCCACAATGGACCCTCCCACCCTTGATCGCTAATTGAGAAAATGCCTTACAGCTAAATCTCACAGAGGCATTTCCTCAAGGGAGGTTTCTTTCTCTGTGATAACACCAACTTGAGACAAGTTGACACACAGAACCAGCCAGTACGGATGCCCACAGAAACTGACAGTTCGGAGTTTCTCTTGAAATGCAGAAAATTATGCATAACTTTAAGTTTTAAGGAACTGAGAATGTTCATTGGTACATAGAGAGGCAGAAGCAAGACACGCAGAAAACAAAACCAAATGTTTGTTGCCTACAGCCCAGCATGCAGAACTGCTTACTACAGAAAACAGGGTTTCATTCTGAAATGATCATCTAAAAGCATAAGCAGCAGATGGCAGGGATTTTGCTCCTTCCACTCTGATTCTAGGTATGATCTCTCAGCCTAAACCTATCAATAACATGCATGCATGTCCCTAGAACACACCTATGCCTCTTTGAGAAAAATCATGTGCTCCAACAGTTAGTTGGCTTTCCTTGCAAACACTACAATAATGTACTAAGACAGTACAAGCAGCAAGTTAGGCAGGCTTACAGAATAAGAACAAAACTGAGTATTCCATAGACCATGGTTTAAAACCTCATGCATGCGTGCGTGCGTGCGTGCGTGCGTGCGTGCGTGCGTGCGTGTGTGTGTGTGTGTGTGTGTGTATGATGAGAAAGGATAATGAAGCCAAATGTTCTTTAAATAGATACAGATTTGCTGATAAGAAAAAATACAGATGGCTTCTGACAAAAGGAGACAAGCAGACAGAAGGTTGCCCCATGATGAACTCCAAACTCATGAATAAAAGCTTCCTGTAGATGAGGCTATCCACATCCTCAGTCACATTCATTCTTTTCTGTGTTCATCTGTCCTGCGCAATCACACATATTTATTTGTTTGTATTTAGGGCTCCCAGCTTAGTTTTATCTGGCCTGTACGTAATGAGTGGAAACAGCAGTGTTAATATTTTAACCAAGAAGAAGAGAAAGAAGCTTATCCCAGTCCACCATCCATCCAACACCTTGGCAAACAATCTGAGAGAAACAACTCAGGCCAGGAGGTGTAGCTCGGAGCCATGGTTCTGCTGCCCTTCCTTGCAAAGGGTAGCATGCTCTAGAGCTCTTCTGGAAGGGGTTCATGTTGATTTGATTAAAGAAAAAACCACATCTTAGTTGTCAAGAGCCTTTAGAGGTCAGAAAAGGTTTTTTTTTTTTTTTTGCATTTTGGAAGATAAATGAGACCAGAACAAAGCCAAGGACAGTAAAAAGCAAATAAGTCATCAGAGACAAACCCCAGGCTCTGTCAGATCTCTGCACTCACTTATTTTTCACACAGCAGCAATTGATCAAAAGAATGTCAGCTTGACTTAACAGAAAACTAGGAACTATTCATCGGTGTCATTTATAAAGCCCAGAATTTTTAGGCATTATCTACTTTCAATTTGGAATTACTTTTCTGTAAATCTATGCATCTAATTTCACAGTCAAATTGGAATTGGCCTGAACCTGAAGTACATCAGACTATGGATCTGCCTGGCCCTGCTGCAGGACAAAGTGTATTATTGAACACTTTCTTGAGTGGCCCTCTTATTTTCTTGGACTTTTATATTTCCTTTATCTTGTATACTATAAGCATCTGTGTGTATTTGATAAATTCTGTACTGAAGATTTGCGCATTGAAAGTGAAGAAAGCATATTTTGTCTGAAGCCCTCAGTGTCTCCACAGCAATGCTCTTACCTGAGGTTGTTTGCACAGGTAACGGCAAAGTTCCCCAATATACTGAAACACAGTCACGTTATACTTCTTGCAATCAATCCAAAACTGGCTTGCGGAGAATTTCTTCTTTAACACACATGTGGCCCCTATGAGAAGGGATTAAAAACAAGCACTACGTTAACATGGCACACAACTGATTGTGATGTCCTAACAGATCTTCTCACTTCCCAGGCTTTTATGCCTCATCCACAGTCATCGGTAACAAACCCATTTGGAAACATGACCTTGAAGATTGATGTCTTAGTGTAGTCACGCAGTATTGATGGCATATGCACTTGTCGCGATTTGTGGAATGGAAATCAAAATCAGCAATTACATGTATAATCCCACAGCCCTGGAAGCACATGTATACTAGCACAGCATTGAAAGTACATGTATGTAGACTACCACATTGCTGGAAGTACATGTATACTGCCACGGGCACTGGGCAGGTCATCCATCCTTCTTCTCAGAGATATTGCCTCATTTTATCTTTGCAGAAAAGCGTGCACTTTATTGTGAGGACTTTAAAGCAGCTTCATTATACCCTGAAGTCAAGATTTAATAAGCTGTGCTAAAATCCCATCAGCAAAAAGTTCATTAATGGGTATAGAATCTAGCTTTAATAGCATTTTAACGTGGTGTCTATTTTTTTAGTTGGGTTGTAATTCACAATTTAAAGTATACAATCCCAAGCTTTTTCATATAGTCACAAAGATGCCATCATCAACATCATCATCGAATTCTAGAACATTTGTTTTTAATTCTCCAAAGGACCATCATCACCTTAGCAGTCATTTCAATTTTCAACTCCCCCTTCCCAACTCCCCTTACTCTTGGTGATCATTTATGAGCATCTGCCTCTCAACTTTCCCTCTCTGGACTAGTGTAACATATTGTGTCTGGTCTTTCATTTACTATAAAATGTGGTTTGGGTCTGTTTATCTTGTAGCATGTATTAACACTTCATACTCTTTATGATTGAATATATCCATAGATATGTAACATTTTCTTTGTCAATACATCAGTAGTATGTATTTGTGTTGCTTCTTCTCTTGGCCGACAAGAATAATAAGCACACCCGCGGCCAAGTGTGACGTAATGTTTTCAGTTCCCTTGGACATGTATCCATGAGTAAAATCACTTGGTCTTATGACTACCCCATGTTTTACTACTTCCAAGTTCTAAAACGGGTACCCACACTTGTTTTCATGCCCTGCTTCACAGTGGATGAAGTCTTGCTCTCAGCTCTGTCCCTGATTGTTCAAGAAGAGATGCTAGGGGCAGCTAGTAAGCCTTATAGCTCAGTGCATAACAGGTACAGTGTGGCAGTGGGGTTCCTGGGGCTAGAAGTGGATTTCACTACACTGTTCTGGCACTAGGCTTCAAGAACAGACCCAGGTTAAATGCCTCTTTTCCACAAAGGATTATCTATCTATCTATCTATCTATCTATCTATCTATCTATCTATCTATCTATCTTTATCTCACTCTCTCCCCCTCTCCCTCTCTCTCCCTCTCCCCCTTCCTATCCCTCTCTTCCTCTCTCTATCTCTCATCTCTGTATCCCTTCCCTCCTTCCTCATTCTTTCTCTTATACTCAAGTCAGGTGCTCTGGTGGGTCATCCAGTTCCCTTAACTCTCACAAAGGTGATTAATATGTACATGTATGAACAATCATCTTGCTGTGTCTGTGGAGAAGTGACTATGGTCCAACACTGACTTCTAACAACCCAATTTTGACAGCAGTGTATGTCTCTATACATCTTCTTACATATACTTTGAACAATTGATATTTTTTTTTCCTGTGAGTGTTGATCACAGTCTGAATGACTTGCAATCATAGGTCAGGCACACACTTAGCAGTCATTAATGGGCTCTATTATTTTGGAGCTAGCAAATGAAACATCATCGTGCATGTCTGCAAATGGAATCTATTGGATCATGAACTCTATCATTAGACTTCCTGGGTGTTTGGGACAGAGTGTAGGGAGAAAAGAAACTGGCCTTACAACTCGTCTGTGTAATACAAGCTTGTTCTTCTTGCCTGGAAGAGGCAGAGTCTGTTTTTCCAGTGTTCATATCTAGACTCTTGTCTGAGCTTTGACTTGTTTTGCTCAGCAGAATGCTGCTGAGGTAATCGTTGTGGTGTCAGAGATTGCTCTAAGCTGTAATGCAGCTGTGACTGACTGTCTGGGAATCAGGGGACTAGTCTACCAGAGAATGAGCAACCACCAGGAAAAAGGAGTCTATACCACAAGGGCAAATGCCCAGGATGTTGTTCTTTATAGTTTAAGAACATGCTATGTTATGAAAGTGTGTCCTTTCCACAAATTCTAACTGTGCAATATACATACAGTCCCTTCAAATTCTATGAATACTTTCAAGTTATAATAAACATAATCTCTGACTAAACATTATGATGACTTATCAAAAAGATACTTACCCAACTCAACACATCCACCAATTCCAAGGAGAGCCCCTGAGCTATGGTACAGAGGGAGGGTTATATAAATGATGTCATCAGCTGTGCAGCCAAATGCCCATAGTCCAACAGATCCTTTCAACATCTGCAACTGGCTAATCACAGCCGCTTTGGGTAGACCTGGGAGAGAAGGAAAGGAAGAAGCATTAGCCCATACACATTTTTTGAGGGACTGCCATCCAGGTTAAAGATCACACAAATTGACCTCAGCAAAGTAAATTATCATAATTATGGAAATATGGAATGTAGCTGGAGAAGAAAAAATTATCTTGGTTAGCTTATATGCTTTAGAAAATAGCTATTTGTGTTTACCTTTGTATATGAGCTAATTTTTTTTATGATCATTGGGTAAACCTTCTAGAACATATCGTTAAGCTTAGCAGGCTTCTAGCCTTCATCAACCTACAGCTAAGAATGCTTTAAACTAATATCTGAAGCACATTCAAAAAGTGTCCCCACTTTGCTGTAGCCCTGTCTAATGCCCCCACTGTATTTTCTGAATGGGTTGACTTATAAGTTCCTTTGTTCTGTAACTTCAGTGGCAGAATATGGCTTCCAGAGTATCTTGAATCTGTTATGTAGGACCATGGCCTCTCATATTGTGTTCATAATAAACTATTTCTCATAGAATTGTTTATATATAATATATATATATATATATATATATATATATATATATATATTCCTGTTGTATAGAAATCTATGAAAGAAAGATTACCCCAATACCAACTACACAAAAGATTGAGACAAAAATACACCAAATTATTCTAATATCTAGAATAACACATTATATAGCAAATTCTAGAAATTTGTAGAATCTGCTAAAATAATGAAAGGAATGCTAACATCAGAAAACATGTGCCCTCAAATGAGAGGGATCATAATAAAATCTAAATGTTGTAAAGCAGAAGTTTTCCAGAGAACAATTCCTCCAAGTAGGAAGTAGGACTCTCACTATGGACCATTCACTTCATCATGTTTAAACATGTCTAGTCATATGATCCTTTAAAAATTCAAAGATCATGAAATATGTTGGGACATTTCCATACATTTCATGAGCCAAAAAGAGCTTTCTTCTCTGTCTAGCCTTCTTCCACATATAATGTTTCTCATGAAAATGTAATGTTGCAAGTAATATCCAAAATGTTTGCATTTTTCACAGTGTTTTAAGTACTGGCATCTACAGATGGATTTTTTTTAAAAATTATTTTCAAATTTATTGTTACTGTGTTTGAATATGTGAGTGTAAAAAATACATCCATCAAAAAATCTGAAAGGTTAGCCCATATGATACTGTATGATGTTTGAACATTAACATTTTTATGTGGTTCAAGCTGTATGTCTCCATCACGAAAGACAACCTGGCTTCCTCCTTGTGGCTTGAAATGCAGCTCGGTGGTAAAGTGCTCCCTCAGTTAGCATTCATGAGCATGCAGCCTTGAATCCAATCCCCAGAGCCACAAAAACTAAGAAGCTATCTCATTAACAAACTCAGTGGATTTATAAAATGTTAAGGGGATGAAGCCAAGCAGGGGGTTTTCCTGGAGGCAGGCGGGGAAGCCAAGCCTGGGAAGCCAAGCCTGGGACACCACAGGAGGCATCAAAGGTCAGTCTCAGTCCATGGAGACTTCAAATGCCCTCCAGGAACTCTCAAGTCTACCTTGTTCTGTACCAGCTCTGAAACTTCTGACAGACTTCACGCTCTGCTTCATTAATGGGATCAGACTTGACCTCATGTATGAAGTTGGGATAATATTTGCCACTAACTTAAAATCATGTTCTTTTAAAAAGGTATCTTTGTAGCTACTCCCATTAGCTTAGTCTTTTACACCCTGTACTGAAAATCTCTCCAAATTTCCTCCTCAAAACTACACATGAATATGTGAAGGGAGACCAGCTCTAGTCATGTTTGGAAAGAATAACATTCTGTTCCACATCCAGGAGAGCAAATATCCATGCTTGTTTTTTATGACAGAAAAGCTTTATGGGTTAGTTACCACATCCTCTGAATTCTCTGAGGTGTCCTGAAGCTCAGAGCAAACCAGAAATTAAATTAAATGATCTTCAGGGAGAGGCCAGTCCAAAGGTAGCAACACAACATCTAATTCTCCTGACTCCTTTCAAGCCACTGTAGCGACTTTCTTGACTATTTCCCTCGACAGTTTAGTTATTTTTTCCACGTGTAATAAACTCTTAAACTTACTCAAAACGATGGAAGGTACATGTCAAAATTTTTGATAAAGAAGGCAAAGGATGGGAACTTCTCAGAAACTGATCATAAGTGGATGAGGTTTAGATTTTAATGAAGAAGACAAACAGAAGAATAAGCCAAACCAAGATCAGGGCTCTCGGGTAAAACGTTAACACACTGGGATTGGTGGCACAGTGAGTTCCAGGATAGCCAGGGCTACACAGAAAAGCCATGTCTTGAAGAAAAGACATGGAGAAAAGAGAAGAGAAGAAAAGAAAAGAGAAGGAAAGAAAAGAGAAGGGAAGGGAAGGGAAGGGAAGGGAAGGGAAGGGAAGGGGGAAGGAAGGGAGGGACGGGACGGACGGGACGGGACGAGACGAGACGAGATGAGATGAGACGAGACGAGATGAGACGAGAAAAAGAATGGAAGAAGGAACAACAATATCAACCAACCAGACCCTCCAGAGCTCCCAGGGACTAAACCACCAACCAAGAGTACACATGGAGGCATCCATGGCTCCAGCTGGATATGTAGCAGAGGATGGCCTTATCTGGCATCATTGGGAGGAGAGCCCCTTGGTCCTGTGGAGGGAGGATCTATGCCCCAGTGTAGGGGAATGCTAAGGTGCTGAGGCAGGAGTGGGTGAGTGGGTGGTGGAGCACACTCATAGAGGCAGGGGGAGGGGATGGGATAGGGAAATTCTGGAGGGGGAACCTGGAAAGGAGACAACATTTGAAATGTCGATAAAAATAACCAATAAAATGAAAAAAAAATTGTTCCCTTCCATGTATCCCTTATCAGGATGCTACATAGAGAACTAGGCAGGAAGAAATGAAGGAATAAAATAGCTGATGCTCTGGTGAGTAGGGTATCAAGTAAAGAAAACATAGAAAGAATTTCCATGGTGATGATAAAGAACAAACTCAAGGCAAGAACACAAAAGCTGGAGAGGGCTGAAGGAGAAGAAAGGATGTCTGGAACAGGGATGTCCCAAAGTCACCTGATAGACTGCATGGGATTATTTACAGCTGTGTGTCCTTATTGAGGAAGAGATGGTATCACAAATTAGTTCAACATACTTGTTATCTCGGGATCTATATTGTTGAGAAGCCAGTTGTCCCTTCCAGCTTCAGAGAACTTTCTATCCCCATGAGACAGTGCGCTACAGCAACTAACATGTCCTTCATGTTACTGACCCAAACCCTCACCATCCGTAGTCCTAGCATCAAAAGCATGCACTATATCATGAATGAAAACATAAACATAAAGACACGATGCCCCTAGGTATGGTTGGGGAAGAAGGCTTATTGTATATGACAGAAAAAATATAGCCAGAGGCATCTGGAAGAGCCCAGACTGGATGAGGGAGGGAGCAAAATAGGATGAGAAGAGAGAGAGGCAAGAAAGAAGCTGAGGCCTAGAGACTGGAATAGCCAAAGTGGCTGGGCTATATAGGGAAGAGAAGCTTGGGGAAGAGGCCCAACTCAGCACCTAGGCTGAAGAGTTCAGGGAAAGGGGGGCAGGGTATGCCAGCCAGCTAGGATTGAAAGGACCCAGCACAAGACTCCCCAAGTCCAAGTTCTTAGCACAAAGGAAATTTATTTGTCCCAGAGGGACAGAGGCCAGGAAATAAGGGACAAATATAGGAGATAGAGGAAAAGAGGAAAAGGAATAAAGGTGAAGAGAGAAGGGGTATTTGCCAGGGAGGGGTAGAGGACTGCCTCTAGATAGGGAGGAGATGGGGTGGGCCTACAGGCAAATGACAGCTTATAAAGATAAAAGGGGAAACCCTGTGTCAGGGATGAGGTGTTTAACTTTGATTGGACAGGTTAATTAAGGTAGCCAAAGGGGGCATTTGATTGCTGGACTTTAATACTTTGGTAGCTGGACCTTGGTAGTCAACCTCAGGAGGAGTAGCCAAATAATGGAATAGATCTTTGTGCCTAGCTTTAGGAATGTAATCTAGTAGTTTTTTTTTTTTTTTTTTTTTTTTTTTTTTTTTTTTTTTTTTTTTATAAGGCAGAGAAAATGGAGGAAGGGTAAGGTCTGCCAAAGTCATGCTTGCAGGTTCAGGCCTGCTGGAGTCCCTTCAAGGATGACTTTGTAGTAGGTACAGATGTTGGGAGAGCCTGGAAGACATGTCTATTTTGATGCATTAAATAGGCTCCTCAGTTGGCCATCTGTCCTGAACGTGAGATCTAACACATCAGAGCTAAGATTTTATTATTTTTAATTATTTGTATGTGCATCATGTCTGTGCAGTGTGTGTAACTGCAGCATTGGTCACACAGACACACACTAGCTAGCCATCTAGTAAATCTAGCCAGAAAGTTCTAATGATAAACTTACCTCAAGGCAACAGGCAGGAGAGCAATGGAGGTCACATGACATCCTATTATGGCCTCTACATGTATGCACTGGCA